>NC_053026.1:384864840-385059974 GCF_003073215.2 Triticum urartu | reverse complement strand
AAAACTATCTGTTACCACTTATTTCAGTACTTGCAGAGAATACCTTGCTGAAAACCGCTTATCATTTCCTTCTGCTCCTCGTTGGGTTCGACACTCTTACTTATTGAAAGGACTACGATAGATCCCCTATACTTGTGGGTCATCAAGACTCTTTTCTGGTGCCGTTGCCGGGGAGGTAGCGCCTTTGGTAGGTGGAATTTGGTAAGGAAAAATTTATATAGTGTGCTGAAATTTACTGTCACTTGTTACTATGGAAAGTAATTCTCTGAGGGGCTTGTTCAGGGTATATTCACCCCGTCCAGTAGAGCAAAGAGTTGCTCCTCAATCTACTGAACCTATTGAAAATGAAACTCCTTTTGAATTTCCTTCGGGTATGATGGAAAAACTACTAGCTAACCCTTTTAAAGGAGATGGAACAAAGCATCCTGATGAGCACTTAATATATGTGGATGAAGTTTGTGGATTATTTAAGCTTGCAGGTATACCCGATGATGTTGCTAAGAAGAAGGTCTTCCCTTTATCTTTGAAGGGAGACACATTGATATGGTATAGGCTATGTGATGATATGAGATCGTGGGACTATAAAAGATTGAAATTGGAATTTCATCAAAAGTATTACCCTATGCATCTTGTTCATCATGATCGCAATTATATATATAATTTTTGGCCTCGCGAAGGAGAAAGCATCGCTCAAGCTTGGGGGAGGCTTAAATCAATGTTATATTCATGCCCCAATCATGAGCTCTCAAGAGAAATGATTATTCAAAATTTATATGCTCGGCTTTCTGATAACAATCGCACCATGCTCGATACTTCTTGTTCTTGCTCTTTTATGATGAAGACTATTGACTTCAGATGGAATTTATTGGATAGAATTAAACGCAACTCTGAAGATTGGGACCTCGACGAAGGTAAAGAGTCAGGTATGGCACCTAAGTTTGATTGTGTTAAATCTTTTATGGACACCGATATTTTCCGTAAGTTTAGCACTAAATATGGACTTGACTCTGAGATAGTAGCTTCTTTCTGTGAATCTTTTGCTACTTATGTTGATCTCCCTAAGGATAAGTGGTTTAAATATCATCCTCCCATAGAAGTAAAAGTATATGCACCTATTAAAGTTGAAGAAAAGACTATCACTTATAATGATCCTATTGTTCCTACTTCTTATGTTGAGAAACCACCTTTCCCTGTTAGAGTAAAGGATCATGCTAAGGCTTCAAGTGTTGTTCATAAAAGCAATATTAGAACTTATACACCTCCTGAGCAAGTTAAAGTAGAACCTAATATTGCTATTGTTAAAGATCTCTTGTCTGATAATATTGATGGGAATGTTATTCAGTTCGAAGGTGAAACTGCTAGAATTGCTAAACCTTGTGCTAAAGATAAACATATACCTGTGGTAGGCGTGCCTGTTATTTCTATTAAAATAGGAGATCATTGTTATCATGGCTTATGTGATATGGGTGCTAGTGCTAGTGTTATACCTTATGACTTGTATAAAGAAATCAAGCATGAAATTGCACCTGCTGAATTAGAAGATATTGATGTCACAATTAAACTTGCCAATAGAGATACTATTTCAGCGATGGGAATTGTTAGAGATGTTGAAGTCTTGTGTGGGAAAACTAAATATCCTGCTGATTTTCTTGTTCTTACTTCTCCGCAAGATAGCTTTTGTCTCATTATATTTGGTAGACCCTTCTTAAACACTGTTAATGCTAGGATAGATTGCAAAAAGAATGCTGTTACTATTGGCTTGGATGATATGGTTCATGAGTTTAATTTCTCTAAATTTAGTAAACAACATCGTGAGGAAGAATTACCTAGTAAGGATGAGATTATTGGTCTTGCTTCTATTTCCGTACCTCCTAGTGATCCTTTAGAACACCATTTGCTAGACCATGAAAATGATATGTTCATGAATGAAAGAAGGGAAATAGATGAAGTATTCTTTAAACAGGAACCTATTCTGCAACACAACTTGCCTGTTGAAATTTTAGGGGATCCTCCTCCACCCAAGGGTGATATCGTGTTTGAACTTAAACCTTTGCCTGATAATCTTAAATATGCTTATCTTGTTGAAAAGAAGATATATCTTGTTATTATTAGTGCTAACCTTTCAGAGCATGAATAAGAAAGATTATTGAAAACTCTAAAGAAGCATCGTGCTGCTATTGGATATACCCTTGATGATCTTAAGGGCATTAGTCCCACTCAATGTCAACATAAAATAAATTTGGAAGAAGATGCCAAACCAGTTCGTGATCCTCAACGACATCTGAATCCTAAAATGAAAGAAGTGGTAAGAAAAGAAATACTCAAGCTTCTGGAGGCAGGTATAATTTATCCCGTTGCTGATAGTCAGTGGGTAAGTCCTGTCCATTGTGTCCCTAAGAAGGGAGGTATTACTGTTGTTCCTAATGATAAAGATGAATTGATTCCACAAAGAATTATCACAGGGTTATAGGATGGTAATTGATTTCCGCAAATTAAATAAAGCTACTAAGAAAGATCATTACCCCTTACCTTTTATTGATCAAATGCTAGAAAGATTATGCAAATATACACATTGTTGCTTTCTAGATGGTTATTCTGGTTTCTCTCAAATACCTGTGTCGGCTAGGGATCAATCAAAGACTCCTTTTACATGCCCTTTTGGTACTTTTGCTTATAGATGTATGCCTTTTGGTTTATGTAATGCACATGCTACCTTTCAAAGATGCATGATGGCTATATTCTCTGACTTTTGTGAAAAGATTTGTGAGGTTTTCATGGACGACTTTTCCGTCTATGGTTCCTCTTTTGATGATTGCTTGAGCAATCTTGATCGTGTTTTGCAGAGATGTGAAGAAACTATTCTTGTCTTGAATTGGGAAAAGTGCCACTTTATGGTTAATGAAGGTATTGTCTTGGGGCACAAAGTTTCTGAAAGAGGTATTGAAGTTGATAAAGCCAAGGTTGATGCTATTGAAAAGATGCCATGTCCCAAGGACATCAAAGGTATAAGAAGTTTCCTTGGTCATGTCGGTTTTTATAGGAGGTTCATTAAGGACTTCTCAAAAATCTCCCGGCCTCTGACTAATTTATTACAAAAAGATATACCATTTGTCTTTGATGATGATTGTGTAGAAGCATTTGAAATACTTAAGAAAGCATTAGTCTCTGCACCTGTTGTTCAGCCACCTGATTGGAATTTACCCTTTGAAATTATGTGTGATGCTAGTGATTATGTTGTAGGTGCTGTTCTAGGGCAAAGAGTTGATAAGAAATTAAATGTTATTCATTATTCTAGTAAGACTCTAGACAATGCGCAAAGAAATTATGCTACTACTGAAAAAGAGCTTTTAGCAGTTGTATTTGCTTGTGATAAGTTCAGACCTTATATTGTTGATTCTAAAGTAACTATTCACACTGATCATGCTGCTATTAAATACCTTATGGAAAACAAAGATGCTAAACCTAGACTCATTAGATGGGTTCTCTTGCTACAAGAATTTGATTTGCATATTGTTGATAGAAAGGGAGCTGAGAACCCCGTTGCAGACAACTTGTCTAGGTTAGAGAATGTTCTTGATGACCCACTACCTATTAATGATAACTTTCCTAATGAACAATTAAATGTTATAAGTACTTCTCGTAGTACTCCATGGTATGCTGATTATGCTAATTATATTGTTGCTAAGTTTATACCACCTAGCTTCACATACCAGCAAAAAAAGGTTTTCTATGACTTGTGATATTACTTTTGGGATGACACATATCTTTATCAAGAAGGAGTAGATGGTGTTATTAGACGTTGTGTACCTGAGCATGAACAGGAACAAATCCTACGCAAGTGTCATTCCGAGGCTTATGGAGGACACCACGCTGGAGATAGAACTGCACATAAGGTATTGCAATCTGGTTTTTATTGGTCTACTCTCTTCAAGGATGCCCGTAAGTTTGTCTTGTCTTGTGATGAATGTCAAAGAATTGGTAATATTAATAGACGTCAAGAAATGCCTATAAATTATTCACTTGTTATTGAACCGTTTGATGTTTGGGGCTTTGATTATATGGGACCTTTTCCTACCTCTAATGGATACACACATATTTTAGTTGCTGTTGATTACGTTGCTAAGTGGGTAGAAGCTATTCCAACTAGTAGTGCTGATCATAACACTTCTATTAAAATGCTTAAAGAAGTTCTTTTTCTGAGGTTTGGAGTCCCTAGATATTTAATGACTGATGGTGGTTCACACTTTATTCATGGTGCCTTCCGTAAAATGCTTGCTAAATATGATGTTAATCATAGAATTGCATCTCCTTATCACCCACAGTCTAGTGGTCAAGTAGAGTTGAGCAATAGAGAGCTCAAATTAATTTTGCAAAAGACTGTTAATAGGTCTAGAAAGAATTGGTCTAAGAAACTTGATGATGCATTATGGGCATATAGAACTGCATACAAAAATCCTATGGGTATGTCTCCGTATAAAATGGTTTATGGAAAAGCATGTCACTTACCTCTCGAACTAGAACATAAGGCATATTGGGCTATTAAAGAACTCAACTATGATTTTAAACTTGCCGGTGAGAAGAGGTTATTTGATATTAACTCACTTGATGAATGGAGAACCCAGGCTGATGAAAATGCCAAGTTGTTTAAAGAAAAAGTTAAAAGATGACATGACAAAAGGATACAAAAGCATGAGTTTAATGTAGGTGATTATGTATTGCTATATAAGTCTTGTTTAATATTTTTTGCAGGAAAACTTCTCTCTAAATGGAAAGGCCCCTATGTTATCGAGGAGGTCTATCGTTCCGGTGCCATAAAAATCAACAACTTCGAGGGCACAAATCCGAAGGTGGTAAACGGTTAAAGAATCAAACATTATATCTCAGGTAATCCCATAAATGTTGAAACCAATATTATTGAAACCGTAACCCCGGAGGAATACATAAGGGACACTTTCCGGAATGTTTCAGACTCCAAAAAGGAATAGGTATGTGGTACGGTAAGTAAACCGACTCCAAAACAACTTTTAAGGCAATATTTCTCCGTTTTGGAATATTTAGAAAAATAGAAAAATAAGTAGCAGTCCGGGAAGGACACGAGGGCCCCACGAGGGTGGTGGGCGCGCCCCCTACCTCGTGAGCACCTCGTGTGCCTTCCGGACTCCGTTTTCTTGCAAGTTACGTATTTTGGTCGGTAAAAATTCATTATATAACCTCCCGAAGGTTTTGACTCCCGTATCACACAATTCTCCTCTGTTCTTGTTTCGAGCTGTTTTTCTGACAGATCTAGATTATCATGACGGCCCCAAGCGCCTCCAAGGACAAGTTCTTCGAGAAGGTCATCAACCCTTACCTCGCGGAGGTGCTGCGACACCCTCGAACCATTGAGTTGCGTGATGGGTTGCTGCACATCCGCGATGGAGAGGGACCAAAGGGGACCGGAAGCAGGGAGACGAGGCTCGAAGCAGTGGAGCAACAAGTTTTCAAGTGCCAGGGGATGGTGGAACATGGACTCAACTCTAACCACATGATGATCGCGGAGTTCACTAGCAACCACAAGTTGGATGCTGACAACATCGGGGAGACTATCTTCAAGCTTCATGAGAAGATCGAGCACCTCCAAGCCCAAATCTATGACCTGCAAAACCAAAACTATGAGTATGAATATAAATTCAAAAGGATGAGTTTGGCTGCAGATTTGAGGATCCTGGAGACTCGATCATCTTTCTATGATGGAGAACCTATGCCTTGGAAGATGGACGCAAGGCCCGCATCATCTACAACACCTCCACCTTCTTCACCGACAAAGGAGATATAATCACATGGGTATGGGCACTCCCCTTGGCAACTGCCAAGCTTGGGGGAGGTGCCCCGGTATCGTATCACAATCACAACTCCTATCATTATCATTTTTCTTAATTCGATCCTATTAGTAGTATCTTGATCTAGTAGAATAAAGATTATGGCATGATCTAGTTTTGAGTTTGCTTGATGATCTCTCTTCGTAATCGAGTCCGTGAGCTATATAATAAGGATTAGTGTTGAGTCAAGGGCTTGATTATTTTGCCATGATCTTGGGTGAATAAAAGAAAGAAGAAAAGAATAAAAAGAAACAAAAAGTTCATATTGATCTTATTGAGAGTAATGACTTCACATAGAAAGAGTATGATGATTAAAAGTTATTGGGAGTTAGCAGACATAGCTTTGGTCATTGTTGCAATTAATAGGAAGTAATAAGGAAAGAGAGGTTTACACATATAGATATATTATCATTGACATCTTTTATGATTGGGAGCACTCATTAAAATATGACATGCTAAAGAGTTGATGTTGGACAAGGAAGACAACGTAATGAGTTATGTCTTTCTTATATCTGAGATAAAGTATGTTGTCATGGATCCTCTAACTTGTTGAGCTTGCCTTTCCCCGTCATGCTAGCCAAATTCTCAGCACCAAGTAGAAATACTACTTGTGCTTCCAAAATCCCTAAACTAGTTTTGCCATGACAGTCCACCATATCTACCTATGGATTGTGTAAGATCCTTCAAGTAAGTTGTCATTGGTGCAAAGCAATAAAAATTGCTCTAAATATGTATGATTGATTGGTGAGGGAGAAATAAGCTTTATACGATCTTGTGATGTGGAAGTAATAAAAGCGACGGACTACATAATAAAGGTTCATATCATAAGGGGAAATATAAAGTGACGTTCTTTCGCATTGAGATTTTATGCAACCAAACATAAAAGCGCATGGCAACCTTTGCTTCCCTCTGCGAAGGGCCTATCCATTATTATTATCTTCTACCTTATGCAAGAGTCATGGTGATCTTCACCTTTTCTTTTTCATTTTATCCTTTGGCAAGCTCAGCATGTTGGAAAGAATATGATATATATATATCTAATTGGATGTAGGGGAGCATGAACCATTATTGTTGACATTACCCTTGAGGTAAAAGGTTGTGGGGCAAAACTATAAGCCCCTATCTTTCTCTGTGTCCGATTAAAACTCCGTAACCACAAGTATTGCGTGAGTGTTAGCAATTATGGAGGACTAAATGATAGTTGAGTATGTGGACTTGCTTTTTAGCTCTGACATAGACTCTTTCCGATGTTATGATAAATTGCAATTGCTTCAATGACTGAGATTATAGTTTGTCGGAGCCCAGTAAGGTTTATGATTTATACTTTCGCATTGTCAATAGATCATCACTTGAACATAAGTAATCATATGACAAAATCTATATATGTTGCTGTTATGAGAATAATCATGATGCCTTCATGTCAGTATTTTATTTTTATCGACGCCTCTACCTCTAAACATGAGGACATATTTATTGTTATCGGCTTTTCTCTTGAGGACAAGCGAGGTCTAAGCTTGGGGGAGTTGATACGTCCATTTTGCATCATGCTTTTATATCGATATTTATTGCGTTATGGACTATTATTTCACTTTATGTCACAATACTTATGGCTATTCTCTCTTATTTTACAAGGTTTACATAAGGAGGGAGAATGCCGACAACTAGAATTCTGGGCTGGAAAAGGAGCAAATATTAGAGACCTATTCTGCGCAACTCCAAAAGTCCTGAAACTCCACGGAACATCTTAAAATAAATAAAGAAACATCCTCGCCAAAGATGAAGGCCAGGGGGCCCACACCCTGCTCACGAGGGTGGGGGGCGCCCCCCCTCCTAGGGTGCGCCCCCTACCTCGTGGGCCCCCTGGTGGCTCTCCGACGTCCATCTTCTCCTATATGAAGTCTTTCGATGAGAAAAAATAGGAAGGAACCAATCTAGAGCTTCGGCAAAGCTGTTCTGCCAGGGAAACTTCCCTCCCGGAGGGGGAAATCATCACCATCGTCATCACCAACGCTCGTCTCATCGGGAGAGGGCAATCTCCATCAACATCTTCATCAGCACCATCTCATCTCCAAACCCTAGTTCATCTCTTGTATCCAATTCTTATCTCAAAGTCCGGGATTGGTGCTAGTAGGTTGCTAGTAGTGTTGATTACTCCTTGTAGTTGATGCTAGTTGGTTTATTTGGTGGAAGATCATATCTTCAGATCCTATATGCATATTATTACCCCTCTGATTATGAACAGGAATATACTTTGTGAGTAATTACGTTTGTTCCTGGGGACAAGGGAGAAGTCTTGCTATTAGTAGTCATGTGAATTTGGTATTCGTTTGATATTTTGATAAGATGTATGTTGTCTAACCTCTAGTGGTGTTATGTGAACGTCGACTACATAACACTTCACCATTATTTGGGCCTAGAGGAAGGCATTGGGAAGTAATAAGTACATGATGGGTTGCTAAAGTGACAGAAGCTTAAACCCTAGTTTATGCGTTGCTTCGTAAGGGGCTGATTTGGATCCACATGTTTCATGCTATGGTTAGGTTTACCTTAATACTTTTGTTGTAGTTGCGGATGCTTGCAATAGAGGTTAATCATAAGTGGGATGCTTGTTCAAGTAAGAACAGCACCCAAGCACCGGTCCACCCACATATCAAATTATCAAAGTATCGAACGCGAATCATATGAACGTGATGAAAACTAGCTTGACGATATTCTGATGTGTCCTCGGGAGCGCTTTTCCCTATATAAGAGTTTGTTCCGGCTTGTCCTTTGCTACAAAAAGGATTGGGCCACCTTGCTGCACTTTATTTACTTTTGTTACTTGTTGCTCGTTACAATTTACCTTATCACAAAACTATCTGTTACCACTTATTTCAGTACTTGCAGAGAATACCTTGCTGAAAACCGCTTATCATTTCCTTCTTCTCCTCGTTGGGTTCGACACTCTTACTTATCGAAAGGACTACGATAGATCCCCTATACTTGTGGGTCATCAGGCAGCATCCCTCTCGGTTGTGTTAAGTATCCGGAGGGCGTAAAGAAACAAGAGACAGTGAGAAAGGTTTACACAGGGTCTTAATCTAAAAAGAAACCTTTGAGCGGGTCCCTACTGCACGTCTGCGCCTATGTCTCCGTTGTGCCGTGTCCTGGAAGGGTGTAGCACGATTGTCATCTTCAAGAGAGAAAAAACCCAAGTGAAAGCCTACGTGCGGAAAAATTGGTTATTATTAATAGACCATTGAAATTCAATCTAAGAAAGGTCAAACCGAACTATAGTCTTTTTTACATGCGGGAAGCCCCTAGCGCCACCTATGGGGGTATATCCATCGACCCAATCTCGGTTTTATCTGAACTATTACAGCGAGGGGTGCGCCGGACTCATCTAGCCGTGTCCGCGGTCTTGACGACCGATCCTTTATTCTGGTTGGAGGGGTCGTTCAGTGTTCGGCTGTGAAAGCCGCCGTACACTCCTCCGCATGTAAGGAACACTCTGAGTGACCTCTAACTGTGATGGTGCCACGTGGACCGGGCATCTTAAGCTTAAGATAAGCGTAATGCAGTATTGCATTAAAACGAGCGAAGGTTGTTCTTCCGAGTAGTGCTTGATAGCCGCTTCGGAATGGAGCGATGCCGAAGGTTAATTCTTTGCTTTGGAAGTTGTCGGAAAAACCAAATACAACCTCTAGTAATATAGAGCCCGTGCAGCGGGCCTCTGGGCCTGGTACTACTCCTTTAAAGGTAGTATTGCTTTGGCTTATTCTTGTTGGGTCTATCCCCATTTTGCGGACTGTGTCTTGATATATCAAATTAAGACTACTACCGTCGTCCATAAGGACTTGGGTGAGATGGTATCCGACAATTATTGGGTCTAGTACCAAGGCAGCCGATCCTCCGTGCCGGATACTAGTCGGGTGATCCCTGCGATCAAAAGTGATTGGGCAGGCCGACCAAGGGTTGAACTTGGGGGTAACGGGCTCTACGGTGCATACGTCTCGGAGCGCGCGTGTGCTCCTCCTCTTTGTTACGTGAATCATGTTCACTGTTTTGACTTCTGGTGGGAATTTTTTTCTGTCCCCCAGTGTTTTGTTGGTGAGGCTCATCCTCGTATTCACTTGGTGTCTCCCTCCCCTTGTGTTCGGCGTTTAGCTTGCTGGCCTGCTTAAAGACCCAGCATTCTTTGTTGGTGTGATTTGCAGGTTTATCGGAGGTGCCGTGAATCTGGCATAATCTATCCAGAATCTTGTTTAGGCTGGACGGTCCATCTCTGCTGCCTTTCAATGGCTTTTTCCGTTGACCGGGTCGAGAGCCCCTGAATCCGGCGTTTACCGCCGTGTTGTCTGGGCTATCTTCGTTGCTTCGACGCTTGCTTTTATTGCATCATGGTTTTCCATTACCATCCTTGACTTCGGATGTGCTTGGGTCGCTGGTGCCGGTGCGGGCCAGCCAACTTTCCTCGCCCACGCAAAAGCGGGTCATAAGGCTTGTTAGGGCTGCCATTGTCCTTGGTTTTTCCTGGCCGAGGTGTCTGGCAAGCCATTCGTCCCAGACACTATGTTTGAAAGCCGCTAAGGCTTCGGCATCCCGGCAATCGATAATTTGATTCTTCTTAGTGAGGAATCTGTTCCAAAGCTTTTGGGCTGACTCTCGGGGTTGCTGAATTATGTGACTTAAATCGTCTGCATCCAGAGGTCGGACATAGGTCCCTTGAAAATTAGCCCTGAAAGCGTCCTCGAGCTCTTCCCAACTTCCAATTGAGTTTTCGGGGAGGCTTTTCTACTAGTGCCTAGCTGGTCCTTTCAACTTTAAGGGCAAGTATTTGATGGCGTGGAGATCATCTCCACGAGCCATGTGGATGTGAAGGATAAAGTCCTCAATCCAGACCCCAGGGTCTGTTGTTCCGTCGTATGACTCTATGTCCACGGGTTTGAATCCTACTAGGAATTCATGGTCCTGTACCTCGTCGGTGAAGCATAGGGGGTGCGCGGCACCCCTGTATTTGGGTGTGTCTGACGGTTGTATTGTTCGGTTTTGATCCGAACTATTATTCTGTCAGTATAGTCATTTGGGCGGCGATGATTCTGTGCCGGAACGCGCTTCCTAGTTCCGTAAATGGACCTGGTCAAACCAGATTTTTTTGTAGGTCCTCACGTAGGTCGTGTGCTGGCTTGTGTACGTCATCGCTAGCCTCCCTGTCGCGACCACGGGGTGGCCGGTCCAGTTGATCGACCGTTTTATTTTCCGGCTGAGTGGGATCTAAGGCCTCATCGTCGAATTCAGGCAATATCTTGCGCTTTGGATAGCTTTTTGTGTGGCGATTACCGCCGTACTTTTCTTCCGTGTCAAGCACTTTATTCCATCTGCTGTTGAGCGTATTCTGCGCGGTCTTAAGCCTTTGCTTCTGCTTCTTTAGGCTCCGCGTGGTTTCAATGAGCCTTTTATGAAGGTTCTCTTGTTCCAAGTGTCTTTCAGGGATGATGTGTGCATCGTCGTCCGGACTATTCATGTCTCCAGAGACAAGTTGATGAGTTTTACCCTCGGGGTCGTCGTGACCTGGCAGTGGCTCCGTACTATGTTCGCCGTCTGCTGGTTCACCTTGCTCTACCGCTGGGTTCATGTGGTCGTTGTCTCCTTTGGGGTCGACCTGGGTATTACTCTTTCTTGCACTGTTATCGTTGTTTTTGCCGGAGCGGGATTTGGAGCGGCGCTTACGCCGTCGCTTAGGTTGCTTCTCGGGGGAATTGTCCTTCGCTGCTTCCTCCCGTTCCTCGTCATCATTTTCTTTGGGTGTATCCACCATGTATATATCATGTGATGAAGTGGTAGTCCAGCGCCCTGCGGGCGATGGTTCCTGTTCGTCTCCCGCATCGTCGTCCATACCGTCGATGTCTTCGGAGCTGAAATCAAGCATGTCGGTTAAGTCGTCGACAGTGGCTATTAAGTGGGTGGTGGGTGGGGAACGAGTTTCTTCGTCGTTCGCTTCCCACTCGAGCCAAACACAGTTTGGCCAAGGGCCTCCTGACAAAGAGAGAGACCTTAATGAATTTAGCACATCGCCCAAGGACGAGTGCTGAAAGATATTCGTGGAGGAAAACTCCCAGATCGGCCCCCAATCAGATTTGATAGGTACGAACGCAGGCGATTCAGAGACCGTGGCCGGGGACGAATCCAAAGGTCCGGCAACACAGGTCTCGTAGTAGGTGAAGTCAGTATTCGCTCTATCGCCGCTGAGTGTGCGGACTCTGGTGCGGGGTCTATCCACCCGTCCTCGGATGGCGCGCTCTGCTCTGGATCAAGGGCCGGAGTCGCCCCAGGTGTGATCTCCCGAACACTGTCTGGCGGTAGAGCTAAGTCATGCCCGTCATGACTGTGCGGCGCACCTGACGCGGGATCGAATCCGTTGAAGATCATGTCTCCACGGATGTCTGTAGTATAGTTCAAACTTCCAAACCTGACCTGATGGCTAGGGGCGTAGCTTTCGATCTGCTCCAGATGGCCAAGCGAGTTGGCCGGCAGTGCGAAGCCGCCGGATACAAAGATCTGTCCGGGGAGAAAAACCTCACCCTGGATCGCATCGTTGCCGATGATCGAAGGATCCATCGAGCCTTATGGTGACGACATAGTGGAACTCTCAATGAAAGCACCAATGTCGGTGTCAAAACCGGCGGATCTCGGGTAGGGGGTCCCGAACTGTGTGTCTAAGGCGGATGGTAATAGGAGGCGGGGGACACAATGTTTACCTAGGTTCGGGCCATCTCGATGGAGGTAATACCCTACTTCCTGCTTGATTGATCTTGATGATATGAGTATTACAAGAGTTGATCTACCACGAGATCGGAGAGGCTAAACCCTAGAAGCTAGGCTATGGTATGATTGTTGTTGTCCTACGAACTAAAACCCTCCGGTTTATATAGACACCGGAAGGGGCTAGGGTTACACAGAGTCGGTTACAAGGGAGGAGATCTACATATCCGAACGGCCAAGCTTGCCTTCCACGCAAAGGAGAGTCCCACCTGGACACGGGACGAAGTCTTCAATCTTGTATCTTCATAGTCCAACAGTCCGGCCAAGGGATATAGTCCAGCTGTCCGAGGACCCCCTAATCCAGGACTCCCTCACCCATCATTGGAATATACAAGCCAAGTTCTATAATGTAAAATTCCCAATAGTTTATGAAAGTGACAACATAGGAGACTCTCTATCATGAAGATCATGGTGCTACTTTGAAGCACAAGTGTGGAAAAAGGATAGTAACATTGTCCCTTCTCTCTTTTTCTCTCATTTTTTTCTTTTTTTATTTGGGCCTTCTTTCTTTTTTTATTGTTTTGGCCTCTTTTCTCTCTTTTTTTTAATTTTATTTTTCGTCCGGAGTCTCATCCCAACTTGTGGGGGAATCATAGTCTCCATCATCCTTTCCTCACTGGGACAATGCTCTAATAATGATGATCATCACACTTCTTTTTTACTTACAACTCATGAATTACAACTCAATACTTAGAACAAAATATGACTCTATGTGAATGCCTCCGGCGGTGTACCGGGATATGCAATGAATCAAGAGTGACATGTATGAAAAAAATTATGAACGGTGGCTTTGCCACAAATACGATGTCAACTACATGATCATGTGTGTCAATATGACAATGATGAAGCGTGTCATAACAAACGGAACGGTGGAAAGTTGCATGGCAATATATCTCGGAATGGCTATGGAAATGCCATAATAGGTAGGTATGGTGGCTGTTTTGAGGAAGGTATATGGTGGGTGTATGATACCGGCAAAAAGTGCGTGGTAATAGAGAAGCTAGCAAACGTGGAAGGGTGAGAGTGCGTATAATCCATGGACTCAACATTAGTCATAAAGAACTCACATACTTATTGCAAAAATCTATTAGTTATCGAAACAAAGTACTACGCGCATTCTCCTGGGGGATAGATTGGTAGGAAAAGACCATCGCTCGTCCCCGACCGCCACTCATAAGGAAGAAAATCAATAAATAAATCATGCTCCGTGTGGGTGTCAAAACCGGTTGATCTCGGGTAGGGGGTCCCGAACTGTGCGTCTAAGGCGGATGGTAACAGGAGGCAGGGGACATGATGTTTTACCCAGGTTCGGGCCCTCTTGATGGAGGTAAAACCCTACGTCCTTCTTGATTATTCTTGATAATATGAGTAGTACAAGAGTTGATCTACCACGAGATCAGAGAGGCTAAACCCTAGAAGCTAGCCTATGGTATGATTGTATGTTGTCCTACGGACTAAAACCCTCCGGTTTATATAGACACCGGAGGAGGCTAGGGTTACACAAGGTCGGTTACAAAGGAGGAGATGTGCATATCCGTATTGCCTAGTTTGCCTTCCACGCCAAGTAGAGTCCCATCTGGACACGGGACGAAGTCTTCAATCTCGTATCTTCATAGTCCAACAGTCCGGCCAAAAGATATAGTCCGGCTGTCCGGAGACCCCCTAATCCAGGACTCCCTCGGTAGCTGTAACACCCTCGATGCGACTATATCTCCCACGTGTCGAGGCACGACTTAGAGGCATAATCGCATTGAAGGCATATGTCGCAAGTTAGGCAATCTTCACAACATCCCATGTAATATAAATAATAAAGGGGAGATAACATAGTTGGCTTACACTCGCCACGTCAATCAAGTACATAAATAACATTACATCATCCAAACACTCATGGCCCGTCTACGGCGCCAAAATAAAAGAGAACCCAACATGCGACACGGTCCCAATCACCCCCAACTGGGCACCAGTACTGATCATCGGGAAAGGAAACATAGTAACGTTGAGAGTCTTCATCGAACTCCCACTTGAGCTCATACGCGTCTCCTGGAGCGGAATCGTCAGGCCCTGCATCTGGTGTAATAGTAATCTGTGAGCCACAGGGACTCAGCAATCTCACACCCTCGCGATCAAGACTATTTAAGCTTTTAGGTAAGGCAGGGTAAAAATATGTGGAGCTGCAGCAAGCGACTAGCAAGTATGGTGGCTAACTTATTCGCAAAAGAGAGCGAGAAGTGGAGGCAAAGCACGAGCGAGAAACTAGAGAACAACCTGTGCAAACATTACTCCAACACCGTGTCCACTTCCCGGACTCCGCCAAGAAGAAGCCATCACGGTAACACACTCAGTTGATTCATTTTAATTAATTAAGGTTCAAGTTATCTACAACCGGACATTAACAAATTCCCATCTGCCCATAACCGCAGGCACGACTTTCGAAAGTTCAAATCCCTGCAGGGGAGTCCCAACTTAGCCCATGACAAGCTCTCACGGTCAACGAAGGAATAGACCTCCTCCCAAGACGTTTCGATCAGACTCGGTATCTCGGTTCTTCAAGACACTTCGACAGGTTAGAACAAGACCAGCAACACCGCCCGAATGTGCCGACAAATCCTGATAGGAGCTGCACATATCTCGTTCTCAGGGCACACTCAGATGAGACTAGCTACGAGTAAAACCAACCCTCAAGTTTCCCCGAGGTGGCCCCGCAGGCAGCTCAGTTCGGACCAACACTCAGAGGAGCACTGGCCCAGGGGGGGGGGTTAAAATAAGATGACCCTCGGGCTCCGGTAACCCAAGGGAAAAAAGGCTAGGTGGCGAATGGTAAAACCAAGGTTGGGCATTTCTGGAAAAGCTTTAATCAAGACGAACTATCAAGGGGTTCCCATTATAACCCAACCGCATAAGGAACGCAAAATCCGGGAACATAACACCGATATGACGGAAACTAGGGCAGCAAGAGTGGAACAAAACACTAGGCGAGAGGCCGAGCCTTCCACCCTTTACCAAGTATATAGATGCATTAAGATAACAAGATAATATAATGATATCCCAACAAGTAAATAAATGTTCCAACAAGGAACGGCCTCCAATCTTCACCTGCAACTAGCAACGCTATAAGAGGGGCTGAGCAAAGCGGTAACATAGCCAATCAACGGTTTGCTAGGACAAGGTGGGTTAGAGGTTTGATATGGCAATTTGGGAGGCTTGAAAGCAAGTGGTAGGCATCGTAGCATTGGCATAGCAAAAGAGCGAGCAAAACTAGCATAGCAAAGATAGTAGTGATTTCGAGGGTATGATCATCTTGCCTGCACAGTAGTCAGAGTTGACTGGATCCTCGAAAGCAAACTCAACGGGCTCCTCGTTAGCGAACTCGTCTCCCGGCTCTACCCAAACAATAAAAACAAGCAACAAGGATACAATCAACCACGTGCAAGGATCAAGCAATATGGTGCAATGATGATATGCTATGCGGGATGCGATGCGGGATGCAAAATGCAAGATGTGACAGGAAATGCATGATCCTGGCCTCAACATGGTATTCCAAGTGTTCCACTGGAAAGATGAGATGAAAACACTTGAAAACGATATAAAGAACGCCGGAATCGGAGTTACAGTTTGGAAATGGCAAGCGATTCAAAAATGACACCGGTCTGTGATTTACAGCAAGTAGGCAACTAAATGCAATGAGATGAACATGCTACAGCAACCAAACATGACAACAAAATACATGGAAGGAATGCACACAAGATGCTTAACAAAAGTCTAGCACTGAGCTACGGCCAATTCATCCATTAATAGGTTCAAACAAGCATGGAAAAAATGCATATGGCAAACATATCTCAGACTTAGTGAAATTAACACTTGTCTGGAATTTCAGATCAGGTAGTCCTCTTCGGAGCAACAAAACTACATGCTACAGGATCTGAACATGGCAAAGTAAAGCATGGCATGGAGCTACTCAAAGAGCTTAACAAAAGTCCCTTAGTGACCTTGAGCCAAAAGGGATCAGAAAATACAATTGCAAGCATGTGAACATAGCAAAAACATAATCAGTTTTCAGACTTGGTGAAAACTGGCACATGCTGAAATATAACTCAAGTAGGCATGTTTACGAGCTCGATGCACTCACTACGGTGCAAGTCATGGAAAGACAAGCATACATCCATCAAGAAGGCACAAAATGCAAGCTAGAAATGGCAAGAACAATAGCATAGCATGCACGGATCAACTACAACATCACCGGCAAAATTGCAAACAAGTTGACAATCTGCCCAGATTCACAAAGTAGCAAAAGTAGAGCTCGATTGACTCAAGCTAGGGTGCTCCATAATTGCAAACAAAAACATGGATGGATATAGCACTACAAGATTAACAAAATATCCTTAATGATCATCCTCAAAAGAGGCACGGATCACTAGGAAAAACAAGAACATATGGCATCATGAGATAAACATCTCCAGGACAGCGAAATTACTAAGTCCCTGAAAACAGACTTAGCAAGTGCACCACTTTGCAAGCTTGCACAAGTCACCACACACATCAAAAAAATACATGGGTTGCACCTCTGGAAATAAGACAAAACCCTTAACAAAACACATGTAGAGCATCAGGGTATATCATGCACACATTAATCATGGCAAAAATGACAAAAGTGCTAAACGGAGTAGCAGATCTGACAATTAACTCAAGTAGCCCTCTTCTAACAGCATTTCGGGCATCAAGATGAACTTAAATGAAAATGATGCAATGGAATGAAATGATGTACTCTCTGAGATGAACATTTTGATATGCTATATGCATGAATCGGAACTACGGATGCAAAGTTACGGAGCCACGAACAGAGGCACTTGGATCAGAATTTCTGGGACTTAGAGAAAATCAACCTCGCGAAAAAATTAGGGTTACTGTAGCAACCAAATCAGATCTGGGCGCGCCTCCTGAGGTTCGACGCCGGGCCCTGTTCGCCGGAGTTGAGGACGAGGATGGGCGGCGCCGGCAAGGACGGAGATGAGGCGGCGGGGTCGCGGCCGGGCGCGGACGGGGCGACGGCGGCGACTGACGGCGAGAGCGGCGCGTCCGGGTGACGCCTGATCCGGGCGGCGTGCGGCGGCTGACGGCGGCGCGGCACCGGCGCGATGGCAGCAGGGAGGCGGCGAGCGGCTCGGGAGGAAGGAGAGAGGGCGCGGGGCGCGCGGCCCGATGAGGCGCGGGAGAGGGCCCGCCTCGGGCCTGGGCGAGCCGGCGTGAGTGGCGGCGGTGATGTGGTCCGGGGCGCCCACGTGGCGGCTCCCGGTTGGCGGAGGCGGATACGGACGTTGTCCGGCCTGTGCGGACACGTCCGGCGGTGGCGGAGATGGTTTTTTTTTAGGGTTTGACGAAGGGATCCGAGATTTGGAATGGGGGAGGTATATATAGGCATAAAGGGAGCTAGGAGAGTCCAAATGAGGTGCGGTTTTCGGCCACACGATCGTGATCGAATGCTCTAGATGATGGAGCAGAGTTTGGTGGGTTTTGGGCCAAATTGGAGGGGTGTTGGGCTGCAACACACACGAGGCCTTTTCGGTCCCTCGGTTAACCGTTGGAGTATCAAACGAAGTCCAAATGGTACGAAACTTGACAGGCGGTCTACCGGTAGTAAACCAAGGCCGCTTGGCAAGTCTCGGTCCAACCCGAAAATGTTTAATCCCCACACACGAAAGAAAGCTAGAAATGGCCACCGGAGGAGAACGAAGCGCCAGAATGCAAAACGGACAACGGGGAAAATGCTCGAATGCATGAGATGAACACGTATGCAAATGCAATGCACATGATGACATGATATGAGATGCATGACAACGACAACAACACACGGAGACAAAACCCGAACCCGAGGAAATAAATATAGCTTAACGCCGGAAACGGCAAGGGTTGGAGTACAAATTGGGAAAGTTACATCCGGGGTGTTACAGTAGCCCCTGAACCAGGCTTTAATGACGATGAGTCCGATGCACAGTGTTGTCTTCGGCATTGCAAGGCGGGATCCTCCTTCGAATACACCACGCAAGAGTTTGAATACAAGGATAGTGTCCGACCCTGCAAAATAATATTTGCACAAATCTAATCTGCTGACACATTTTGGCAGCATGACATCACGCCACGGCCCGGTAATTATTTGAACCGTTTTTCTTTAACCAGCCCTGCACATAATGTGAGGCGGTTTCTTAACACGTCTTGTCAAAGCAGAGATTGTGTTCCCCTTATCACGAGATTCTCATCAATACAAACGTGGGTAACCCAACCGTGCCTGTTGGTATGACTCCTAGATCTTAGGTAAGTCTCGAACGGCCACGAGGAGGAGGCCTGATATTCATCCCCTTTATAAAGGGACAAGGCTTTTTATTTTTTCCCTCCCGTGCTCAATCAAATCCTTTCCCCGCCTCGAGTTCTAACACCCAAAGCCCAGGTCAGGTGCTTCGGACCTTCAATCATGTCCGGATCCAGCCTTCAAGGCCGGTGGATGCCTTCCTCCATCACGGAGGAGGACATCAAGAAGTTGAGGGAGGCCAGATATCTGACCGCCGAAATTTCGCATAGGCTGCCCGCCCGAGGGCAGGTCGCCCTACTCCCGAACCCAACGAGAGCGTTGTGTTCGTCTCCCACTTCCTCCGAGGACTAGGCCTCGCTCTGGATCCCTTTGTTAGGGGTCTTATGTTCTATTACGGGCTGGATTTTCACGATCTGGCCCCGGATTCCCTTCTTCACATCTCGTCATTTATTGTCGTTTGTGAGGCCTTCCTCCGCATTACCCCTCACTTCGGCCTGTGGCTCAAGACCTTCGATGTGAAGCCGAAGATGGTCAAGGGGGCAGTATGCAGCGTGCGGAGGTGCTCTAATAAGCAAAATTACTGACGCTCCGTGGCCAAAGGGTTCCTTTCCAGAGGTGTCCGGATTGTGGCAACGGGAGTAGTTTTCCGTCACCGCTCCCCGAAGTGCCAAGTGGGTAGCTGCCCCCACCTTTCGCTCGGGCCCTCCACCACAACTGATGTCATGGATCAGCAGGGGGCTGAGCTGGGGTCCAGCCAAGGACGTGCCAATACTACAGAGTTGTATCCGAGATCTCTTTGAGGGAGATTTCAGTCTGGTTATGGTAATGCAAGTTATGCTGGTTCGTCGAGTCCAGCCTTGCAAACGCCGGCCCCTCCGCATGTGGGAATTCAACCCGGAAGGACCGCACACTATTCAGAATTTCCTCAGCATGACGCATGAGGAGATGTACAAATCGTTCTCCGGACCCCAAATAGAGTGTCCGGACACTACCGAGGACGTGGGCCTGAGCTGCAACCGCCCCGCTGCCCAAGTAAGTAAGCCCATGGCCGAACACACTGTCCTTTTATTTGACATCATTCCGAAGAATCGCTCTTTGACCAGGACTGGATAACAAAGGCGAAGATGATCCGGTGTTCGGCCCCCCTTCTTGAAGGCTTGGATAATCCGGTGCTGGAAAAGATGCTCGAGCCAGCACCTTGTCTAGTGCCCTCAAAGGAAGATGAAGGGGGAATAAAGAGGGCGAAAGCGGGCCTCCATCGATACGTATTCCAATCGAGGGAATGAGCGCCTCCGCGAGGGAGGATAACCAAGGGGAAGAATCTAACATTCTCTCTCCCTGGGAAGGAAGAGGACTACCTGTGAAGATCCGGAAACTAAGGTTTCTAAACGAGAGAAGAAATCTCTGCCAGAGGGTCCTGCCTCAGAGGGTATTCTTGCCGCACAATGTCCGCGCGGGGATCAGTCCTCTACCGAGCTGTAAGTAATCAAAAAGTACTTAATAGTGAAGATATCCTACCTTACTTCTGAAGAAAATAATCGATGCTTGTAAATTGTAGTCCGGATCGCAGCCCTTTTCAGCAGAGTTCATCTTCGGGGGATCTTCTTTCGGAGATGATGGAGAGCGAAACGCCTCCCCTGGACTCCCTAGCTCAAGAAGCGGGCGACCTTGAAGTGTCGTAGCGAAGGGTATCTCCGGATCCAATATCGCCACAGGATAACCCTTTGGCTGCCCAGCATCCCAAGTATCCGGCTCCTGAGGAGAGCGACAACAAGGGTCCGTACTGTGTGCGGTCGGGCACACTGAAGGATCTTCTGGGGAAAGCTATCGTCTCGGAAGCGCATCGTATGCTAATGGGTACGGTAATTGAAAGGATTTCATCCGCCGAAAGCTGTTTGCACGAAGCTTTTATGAGTGTGCTGAAAGGCTTCAAGGTACGTAAAATAATGTATGCCTTTAATAGTACCGCATACGTTAGGTATGCCCGTGTAGATAGTAGCCCCTGAGACTCTGGTTGTCATCAAGAACGGCGGCAAACAGAGGATCATAGTCCCAGGTAATAACCAAATCGCCTTTATGTGCAGGTGGTTGAAGCTCCGGTGGCTAGCCGGACTGATGGGTTTGCCAAACTAAAGTGGCAACTGGATGCGGCAGATGCCGACATCGTGCTTGTCAACAAGCGGCTTGACGAGGCATAGGGTGAGTGATTTTTCTGGTGATCATCACATAATAAGAGCAGCATGATGCCAGTATCTTTAATATGTTGTGACTGTAGATGGAGCGGCCACCGTGGAGACCCTTCGGGCGGAGCTTGCCCGAGCCAAGGAGCAAGCAAGGAGTAGCAATGCGGTCGCTTTACAGGCGACCGAAGAGTTAAGGGTCGAACATGCCGCACATTGCGAGAGCAAAGAAAAAATTTCCAAGATGGTCGTGGAGTTAAAAGATGCTGCTGACCATTACCGGCTTCTTGAAGAGGAAAACCGGGCGGAGGTGACGGACCTGGAGAAGGCCCGGGTGGCTGCCAAGGAAGCCCACTTCAAAATTAGAGCGATGAAGGAGGAGCTAAATCAGGCTGCAGATATCGTGTCTGGGAAGCCCTTCTTGTTGCGGACTAAGTTCGGAGATCTGAAGTATGCTCCTCTGGACCGACTATGGAGTTCTGCGGACGCGTACATGGATTTGGCTGCAAGTGTTGCTGATGCAGCCGAGTACTTCAAGGAGCAGAAAGGTCCCAAAGTAGAAAAGTTGTTCTGGTCACAGTTTCACGCTCCAGTCCATCCGTTGCTGCTGAATGAGCGATTGACCGGTTGGGCCGAGCTCCATAGGTTGTACGGACTTGCCATGAGGTCCGTTGTGGATCACCTGTGGCCGGGAGGGCCAAGGCCGAGTAGCAACTTTAGCTTAGTGCGACAATTCCTTGAAGTTGTGCCACGCATCGATGCTGTAAAGAGATCAGCGTGCATAGAAGGTGCGCCGATGGCCCTTGCCCGTGTCAAAACATACTGGGTGGAGATGGAGGCCACCACTGTTGCGGCACAGGGTTCGGCCATAGGCCGAGTGGCTGCCAAGCACTACTTTGAAGAAGTCCTTGAAGGCACTCGTTCGATAGAGGCTCAGTGCTCGAAGAATATTATGTTTGAGTGACATGTATTCCCATTGTAAAAACAATCTTTGGTTGAGTTTATCAAGGCTGTATTTATACTTTTGCCCGAAAGTACTATGATGCCTCCTGTGCGGCCGTTTATGTATATATGTATATAACCTGAAAGATGGTAGTCGTCGGCTTCAGCCCCCACACATATAATGCGAGGGTGTTCGCAGAAGATGCATGTTCACACTTGATCCAACGTCTTGGTCCATTAAGGAGGTGATAGCGCAGCGAACTAGGCAATCAGACTATAATGCTTTAACACTTTCACTTAGCCAGAGGAGTTTGACAGTGGGGATACTATATAGCCCCTGGTGGCTCCGCACTCGTCCGAATTCGGGGTGCATACATGCCTGGCCGGGAAACGGCCCTTCGTTAAGGCGGAGGAATCCCAAAGATTCCCCTAGGTCATCGAGTGGTTGACCAGTCTCACGCTATATCATGACAATCAGTTTTCGGCTTTCTCTACTGAGGTGCTCGTCCGGATGAACCAGGGCACAATCGCAGTAGTTCTCCTAGTGCCGCCATAGCCGATAGAGCGGAACGTAAGGCAGCAAAACACAGGAGCCAGGCAAACCCAACATTTGACCAAAGACATGATTCGGAGCTGATGCATATAAGGCCAAACTCGCGACGCCGAACACTCCCTAAGGTATTCGGTCTTTATGGTGTGAACTGGGCTTAAGCAGTGCCCTTTGTAATAAGCCCCTGGTGTCCAGGTACGTGCAATATTCTGACGTGGCCACATGCCAATACGTCAGCATCCTTCTCAATTGTACTGAGAATCCGGGGGATGTGTATCAACAAGAGACAGTAAAAAAGGTTTACGCAGGGTCTTAATCTAAAAAGAATCCTTGGAACGGGTCCCTACTGCACGTCTGCGCCTGTGTCTCCGTTGTGCCGTATCCTGGACGGGTGTAGCACGATGGTCATCTTTAAAAGAGAGGAACTTAGTTGAAAAGTTGTCGTGCAAAAAGGTAGCAGGTTATACTAAATAAACCATGTACAGTTCAAGATGAGTAAAGTTGAGCCTAATTGCCACTTGTTTGCGCACGTTGAGCCCCTTGTATTGTAATAGGGGTATAGCCATCAAACCTGTATCAATTACATATAGCTGCGCCAGACTCGTCTAACCGCGTCCGTGGTCTTAATGACCTGTTAGATGCTTTAGTTGGTGAGGCCGTTTAGTGTGCGGCTGCCAAGGCAGCCGCACGGTCTTCCGCATGCAAGGAGCGCTCAATATTTCCATTTATTGTAATGATGCCGCGTGGACCGGGCATCTTAAGCATGAGATAAGCGTAATGCGGTATTGCATTAAAGCGAGCGAAAGCTTCACGTCCGAGTAGTGCTTGATAGCCACTTTGGAACGGAGCGATGTGGAGGGTTAACTTTTCCCCGCGGAAGTTATCGGGAACGCCGAATATAACCTCTAGTAACAAGGAGCCCGTGCAATGGGCTTCTGGGCCTGGCATTACTCCTTTAAAGGTAGTATTGCTATGGCTGATTCTTGTTGGGTCTATCCCCATTTTGCGGACTGCGTCCTGATATATCAGGTTTAAGCTACTGCCACCGTCCATCACGACTTGTGTGAAGTGGTATCCGTCAATTATCGGGTCTAACACCAAGGCATCCCATCCTGCATGCCGGATACTTGGCGAGTAATCCCGATGGTCAAAGGTGATTGGTTGGGACGACCAGTGGTAGAACTCCGTGGTGATAGGCCCTGGGGCATGTGTCTTCAGGAGTGCCTCTTTGTTTCCTCCCTTTATCATGTGTAACACGTTGACTGTTTTGACTTCTGGTGGGAATTTCTTCTGTTCCCCAGTGCTTTGCTTGCGAGGCTCGTCCTCATCTTTTCTTGGTGTATCCTGCCCCTTGTGTTCGACGTTGAGCTTGTCGGACTGCTTGAAGACCCAATATTCTCTATGGATATGATTTGCAGGTTTATCGGGGGCGCTGTGGTTCTGACATATTTTGTCCAGAATCTTGTTTAGGCTGGACAGTTCGTCTCTATTGCCTTTGGAGGGCAACTTTTGCTTCTGAATCCGGTGTTTACCGCCGCGCTCTTCGGGTTGTCTTCTTTATTCTGGCGCTTGTTTTTGCTGCGTCGTGGCTTCCTGTTTCCGTCCCTGACTTCGGATGTACTTGGGTCGCTGGTGCTACATTGGACTAACCAGCTATCCTCGCCCATGCAAAAGAGGGTCATGAGGCTTGTTAATGCTGCCATTGTTCTCGGCTTTTCTTGGCCGAGGTGTCTGGCAAGCCATTCGTCTCGAACGCTGTGCTTAAAAGCTGCTAAGGCTTCGGCGTCCAGGCAGTCGACTATTTGGTTCTTTTTAGTGAGAAACCTGTTCCAAAGCTTTCGGGCTGACTCTCCGGGCTGTTGAGTTATATGACTCGAATCGTATGCATCCGGTGGTCGCACATAGGTCCCTTGAAAATTTGCCCGAAAAGCGTCTTCGAGCTCTTCCCAGCTTCCAATGGAGTTTTCAGGGAGGCTTTTAAGCCAGTGCCGAGCTGGCCCTTTGAGCTTGAGGGGTAAGTACTTGATGGCGTGGAGATCGTCTCCTCGAGCCATATGGATATGGAGGATGTAGTCCTCAATCCAGACCCAGGGCCTGTCGTTCCGTCGTACGCCTCTATGTTTACGGGTTTGAATCTCTCTGGAAATTCATGGTCCATCACCTCATCGGTGAAACATAGGGGGTGTGCGGCACCCCTGTATTTGGGTGTACCGTTGTGTTGGGATGTTTGTTGTTTTGCATTGCATGCTGGAGCGCGCTTGCGTGGCCCGTAGATGGATCTGGTTGTGTCGTCCTTTTGATGCGAGCCCTCACGTGGATCGCGTACTGGCTTATGTGCGGCGTCGTTCACCGCTCTATGTTGGCCACGAGGTCGTCCATCCGACCGGATGGCCGCTTTGTTTTTTGGTTGCGGGGGATCTAAGGCCTCCTCATCAAATTCAGGTAGCAACTTTTGCTTCGGGTAGCTCTTGGTGTGGCGATTACCGCCGTACTTCGCCGCAGTGTTGAGTACTTCACTCCATTTGATTCTGAGTGTGTCTTGTGAATCCCTGAGCCTTTGTTGCTGCTTTTCCAGACTCCTTGCAGTGGCAACAAGCCTTTGATGGGTATTCTGTTGCTCCGGGTGCCTGTCCGGTGTGATGTCATCCGGATTGTTATCTTTGACGGAGTTGGGTTGTTCGGTTTGATTCTCTGTGTTGCCTTGGTCGGGCGATGGTTCACCCTGCTCTATCGCTAGGTCTATATGATCGTTGTTTCTGCCGAGGCAGGATTTGGAGCGGCGCTTACGCCGCCGCTTTGACTGCTTCTCGAGGGAACAACCCTTCGCTGCGTCCTTCCGTTCCTCGTCGTCGTTTTCTTTGGGTGTGTCCACCATGTATACATCATATGATGAAGTGGGCGTCCTGTGCCATGTGGGCAGTGGTTCCTAATCGTCTCCTGCATCGTTATCCATACTGTCGATGTCTTCGGAGTCAAAGTCGAGCATGTCGGTCAAATCGTCGACAGTGGCTACTAAGTGGGTGGTGGGTGGGCGGCAAATTTCTTCGTCATCCGCATCCCAATCCTGCCGAACATAGTTCGGCCAGGACTCTCTTGACAGGGAGAGAGACCTTAATGAGTTCAGTATGTCGCCGAAGGGCGAGTGTTGAAAGATATCCGCAGAGGTGAACTCCATGATCGACGCCTAGTCGGATTCGATAGGCACGAGCGCAGGCGGTTCGGAGTTTGTGGCCGGGGAAGAATCCGGTAGTTTGGCGTCACGGCTCCTGTGAAGGGTAAGGTCGATACTCGGCTCGATCGCCGATGAGAGTGTGGCCTCCGTGGCGGGGTCTATCCACCCGTCACTGGATGGCGCAATTGGCTCCGATTTGAGAGTCGAAGCGGTCGCCGGTGCGATCTCCCGAACACTGTCCGATGGTGGAGCTAAGTCATGCTCATCGTGACCGTGTGGCGCACTCGGCAAGGGCTCGAATCCGTCAAAGATCAAGTCTCCGTGGATGTTGGCTGTGTAGTTCAAGTTTCCAAATCTGACCTGATAGCCAAGGGCGTAGCTCTCGATCTGCTCCAGATGGCCAAGCGAGTTGGCCCGCAGTGCGGAGCCGCCGAATACAATTGCAAAGATTTGTCCGGGGAGAAAAGTCTCACCCTAGACTGCATTGCTATCGATGATCAAAGGAGCCATCGAGCCTAATGATGATGACACAGAGGAACTCTCAATGAAAGCACCAATGTCGGTGTCAAAACCGGCGGATCTTGGGTAGGGGGTCCCAAACTGTGCGTCTAAGGCGGATGGTAACAGGAGGCAGGGGACATGATGTTTTACCCAGGTTCGGGCCCTCTTGATGGAGGTAAAACCCTACGTCCTGCTTGATTATTCTTGATAATATGAGTAGTACAAGAGTTGATCTACCACGAGATCAGAGAGGCTAAACCCTAGAAGCTAGCCTATGGTATGATTGTATGTTATCCTACGGACTAAAACCCTCTGGTTTATATAGACACCGGAGGAGGCTAGGATTACACAAGGTCGGTTACAAAGGAGGAGATATGCACATCCGTATTGCCTAGCTTGCCTTCCACGCCAAGTAGAGTCCCATCCGAACACGGGACGAAGTCTTCAATCTCGTATCATCATAGTCCAACAGTCCAGCCAAAGGATATAGTCCGGCTGTCCAGAGACCCCCTAATCCAGGACTCCCTCACTCCGACTTCATCACATAATGGTTCACCATACGTGCATGCTACGGGAATCACAAGCTTCAACACAAGTATTTCTCAAATTCACAACTACTCAACTAGCATGACTCTAATATCACCATCTCCATATCTCAAAACAATTATCAAGTATCAGACTTCTCATAGTATTCAATGCACTTATATGAAAGTTTTTATTATGCCTAAAGGCAAATTACCATGCTGTTCTAAAGGACTCTCAAAATAATATAAGTGAAGCATGAGAGATCAATTATTTCTATAAAATAAAACCGCCACCGTGCTCTAAAAGATATAAGTAAAGCACTAGAGCAAAAACTATATAGCTCAAAAGATATAAGTGAAGCACATAGAGTATTCTAATAAATTTTGATTCATGTGTGTCTCTCCCAAAAGGTGTGTACAGAAAGGATGATTGTGGTAAACTAAAAAGCAAAGTCTCAAATCATACAAGATGCTCCAAGCAAAACACATATCATGTGATGAATAAAAATATAGCTCCAAGTAAAGTTACCGATGAACGAAGACAAAAAGAGGGGATGCCTTCCGGGGCATCCCCAAGCTTAGGATTTTTGGTGTAATTGTATTTTACCTTGGAGTTCCTTGGGAATCCCCAAGCTTAGGCTCTTTCCACTCCTTGTTCCATAATCCATCAAATCTTTACCCAAAACTTGAAAATTTCACAACACAAAACTTAACAGAAAATCTCGTGAGCTCCGTTAGCGAAATAAAACAAAATACCACTTCAAGTTACTGTAATGAACTCATTATTTATTTATATTGGTGTTAAACCTACTGTATTCCAACTTTTCTATGGTTTATAAACTCTATTACTAGCCATAGATTCATCAAAATAAGCAAACAACACACGAAAAACAGAATCTGTCAAAAACAGAACAGTCTGTAGTAATCTGTATCAAACGCATACTTCTGGAACCTAAACAATTATAAAATAAACTGATGGACGTGATGAATTTATCTATTAATCATCTTCAGAAAGAATTAACTAAATAGCACTCTCCATTAAAAAATGGCAGCAATTCTCGCGAGCGCTAAAGTTTCTGTTTTTTACAACAAGATCAAAAAGACTTTCCCCAAGTCTTCCCAACGGTTCTACTTTGTACAAACACTAATTGAAAACAAAAAACACAACCAAAACAGAGGCTAAATAAATTATTTATTACTAAACAGGAACAAAATAAAAGGAATAAAAATAAAATTGGGTTGCCTCCCAACAAGCGCTATCGTTTAACGCCCCTAGGTAGGCATAAAAGCGATGATAGATCTAGGTATGGCCATCTTTGCTATTGGGAAAGGAAAGAGAAAATTTCTTATCTATAGCATTTATCTTTCTATTTTGAGAAAGCACGTGGCCATTAATGGTAGAAGAAAGATTAAGCACGCTTCGGAAATTTGCATCTAAGCCAACCTTCATCTCTTTGATAATTTTGTTTTGGTAAAAGCACAAAAGAGAGGTGGATTCAACTTTCTCACTCATGGGGTGCCCAAATATAGTTTTCATCTTTTCATAGGTATCTATGGGATCTGCTTCAAGAAAACCCTCTTCAAAAATAGAATCTAAAACTTTCTTGAACAAAGCGGGCAACCCAACATAAAAGCTTTTTAAGTATATCTCAATTTGATATTGGGGCACATAGCTAGCTCGGATCCTCAAAAGCCTATCCCAAGCATCTTTCAAAGATTCACCAAGTAAATAACGAAAAATTCCGGGATCATCTTCATAGAAATTATTCAAACCCTCATTGATAGCCCCGGTAGGTCTTCCCATAGCATCATTATTTATGAGCTTAGAGAGGATAGAGAGACTATCCAAAGTAAAACCCTAGAGGGAGCCTTTAGCCTTTTTTGATTCGGCCATGGCACAAAGAAAACAACGGGAGAGAAGCAAATAAAACAGCAAGGGTGAACTGGGGGAGAGGAAAACGAGAGGCAAATGGCAAATAATGTAATGCGAAGGGTAAGAGTTGATGGGTACTTGGTATGTCTTGACTTGGCGTAGATCTCCCCAGCAACGGCGCCAGAAGTCCTTCTTGCTACCTCTTGAGCATGCGTTGGTTTTCCCTTGAAGAGGAAAGGGTGATGCAGCAAAGCAGCGTAAGTATTTCCCTCAGTTTTTGAGAACCAAGGTATCAATCTAGTAGGAGACCACGCGCGAGTCACCTCGTACCTACACAAACAAATAAGAACCTCACAACTAATGCGATAAAGGGGTTGTCAATCCCT
Organism: Triticum urartu; assembly: GCF_003073215.2. Taxonomy (NCBI): domain Eukaryota; kingdom Viridiplantae; phylum Streptophyta; class Magnoliopsida; order Poales; family Poaceae; genus Triticum; species Triticum urartu. The sequence continues at coordinate 385,030,886 of NC_053026.1, read as the reverse complement.
TCACAGCCACTTGCAAGAGTGAGATCTGATAGAGATAATAATAATAAGATAAATATTTTTGGTATTTTTCTGATATAAATTGAAAGTAAAGCTTGCAAAATAAAATAGATTGGAAACTTGTATGATGGAAAATAGACCCGGGGGCCATATGTTTCACTAGTGGCTTCTCTCAAGAAAGCATAACTATTACAGTGGGTGAAGGAATTACCGTCGAGCAATTGACAGAATTGAGCATAGTTATGAGAATATCTAGGTATGATCATGTATATAGGCATCACGTCTGTGACAAGTAGACTGACTCCTGCATGCATCTACTACTATTACTCCACACATCGACCGCTATCCAGCATGCATCTAGAGTATTTAGTTCATAAGAATGGAGTAATGCTTTAAGCAAGATGACATGATGTAGAGGGATGAGCTCATGCAATATGATATAAACCCCATCTTTTTATCCTCGACGGGCAACAATATAATACGTGTCGTTTCCCCTACTGTCACTGGGATCGAGCACCGCAAGATTGAACCCAAAGCCAAGCACTTCTCCCATTGCAAGAAAGATCAATCTAGTAGGCCAAACTAAACTGATAATTCGAAGAGACTTGCAAAGATATCCAATCATACATAAAAGAATGCAGAGAAGATTCAAAAATTGTTCATAGATAGTCTTGATAATAAACCCACAATTCATCGGATGTCGACAAACACACCGCAAAAGAAGATTACATCGAATAGATCTCCAAGAGAATCGAGGAGAACTTTGTATTGAGATCCAAAGAGAGAGAAGAAGCCATCTAGCTAATAACTATGGACCCGAAGGTCTGCGGTAAACTACTCACACATCATCGGAGAGGCTATGGTGTTGACGTAGAAGCCCTCTGTGATCAATGCCCCCTCCGGCGGAGCGCCGGAAAAGGCCCCAAGATGGGATCTCACGGGTACAAAAGGTTGCGGCGGTGGAATTAGGTTTTCGTGGTGCCCTATGATGTTTTCAGGGTACGTACGTATATATAGGAGGAAGAAGTAGGTTGGTGGATCCACGAGGGTGGAGGGCGCGCCCGGGGGGTAGGCGCGCCCCCCTGCCTCGTGGCTTCCTTGTTGGTTGCTTGACGTCCACTCCAAGTCCTCGGGGTCACGTTTGTTCCAAAAATCACGCTCCCGAAGGTTTCATTCCGTTTGGACTCGGTTTGATATTCTTTTTCTGCGAAACACTGAAATAGGCAAAAAAACAATAATTTGGGATGGACCTCCGGTTAATAGGTTAGTCCCAAAAATAATATAAAAGTGTATAAATAAGCCCATTAAACATCCAAAACAGAATATATAATAGCATGGAACAATCAAAAATTATAGATACGTTGCGCCAAATGTCGGGGGTTGGGTGCGACATATGCCAAAGGATGGCTTATCATGGTGGGAGCGAGTAGAACGTTGCCGGTGCCTGGAAGCGGGATGAGGCATAGACTCGAACGCCGGCATACTTTACCCAGGTTCGGGGCTCTCCTAGGAGATAACACCCCTAGTCCTGCTCTGCGGGGTCTCCGCATGATCACTAATGTGCAATGGTACAATGGTGCTCCTCGAGCTGTTTGCTAGAGGTGGAAGAAGGCAGGCTCGCTCCCTCCTCCTCTAGGTATGAGTCTAGTCCTGACAGGGTCGAACCCTTTGCATGGGTGCCTTGGGGGGTTTATATAGGCCTACCCCCCAGGGGTACAATGGTAATCTGGCCGGGCGTAGGCCCGGTCATCATTCTCTCTGGCCGTTGGCCTCTTTGCCGACAGCTGGGGCCCGCCGCCTGGTGGGCCCCGCCATCTGGTCTGGTACGGAGCCGACAAGCCGCTCCCACCGCTTGCGGGTATTGCCGGCTGCTGATCACTGTAGCTGTAACTCTAATGACGCAGGCTTGGTCGGGGAAGCGTGGCTACAGACCCGCCGCCTGGTGGGCGATCACTGTTGCCACTCTGTGTCTCATCTGGTTGATGGCGTATGGGGCCCGAGGGAGGGATTGGCCGCCTGCTGGTAGCCAGCCCCTCCGAGGTCCGGCTGCCCCAGCCTCCTCCGTCTTCAGGGCTATGGGTGATAGGTAGGGCCTGCCATCTGCAAGCCATACCTAACATGCCTTCGTGGGAACAGGACTCCGCCTGTCAGGTGTGATGTACGGGGGGAGAGGCAACAGTGCCGTGTCGTGCGGAGATCCCCGCCTGTACGGGGCACTATGGCCACGCCCATCCCTGGATTCGGGGGGAAGGCTTGCATTGTAGCCGTACCCCGTCTTGTCTCTTTGATGAGGGCCTGACTTTGAGGGCGCCATGGGCCGACTCCTAGGAGCCGGCCTCTCCGGAGGCCGCCTGCTAGGAGTCGGCCCGTCTTGAAGCCACCTTCCTAAGCATGGCTGTCTTCTGGCAGTCGGCTATTCAGCCAGCCGGCCACCAGAAGGCGGCGCTTTGTCTTGCCGTCTTGAGGGGTGCAACAAGCCCCACTGTTTTGAAAGGCTCGAGAGCTCGGGTTAGGCTACCCGTGGCCCATTACTCCGACAGTAGTCCCCGAAGCTGGTGAGGGGCCACAGTTGAGGAGCTGGGGAGCCTTGATAGTTTCCTCTTCCGGGAGCCCTGAAGGAGGCTTGATCCGACTCATGAGGAGCCGGCCGGCGGGAATCGGCTGCGTCCAGTTGGATTCTTCTGGGATTTTGAATGCGTTGGTGGGAATCAGGCGGCGTGCTTGATAAGCTTCTCTGCCTGTCGTCTGTTGCGGGCATGCCACGTGGCGCTGGCTGGCCGGGTCGTCCCGCCAGCCCACGCGCATGACGGGACGCGACCACAGGCCGGGCCCGCCACCACTGGGCCTCAGGCAGCGAGCGGATCTGCGGCGGCCGAGGTAGGCGGTTGGGCTTCTCCGTGGAGTTAATGCGCGCAATATTCGCACGGTAAAGGTGGAGGCGTGGGGTCGTGGGCACAGTTAATCCCAGGTTCCCACGCCCACCCCCTCGGCTTCGTAGCCCGTAGGCTATAAGTAGGGGGAGGAGAGAAAGCGGGGATGCACGCGCGCCCCTCCGCCCCACTCTTTCTTCCACTTCTCCTTCTCCTTGCCGCCGCGCCCGAGCCTTGCCGAAGCGCCGCCGCAGCTTGTCTCCATCGAGCTCGTCCGTCCGCCCATCGTCCTCATGGCGCACCAGAGCCTGGGACGGCTCCACAGTTCACGAGGACCACATCGACTTCCTCCGCCAGATGCGGCGGCTGCCCCGCGCGGATTACGTGGGGGTTCGTCTCGCGCCGAAGGGGGAGATATCGCTGGCGCCAGAGGAGGGCGAATGGGTCATCTTCCGCTCGCACTACCTGCGCGGCATCGGCCTGCCGGCGAGCGGCTTTCTCCAAGCCTTCCTCGAATTTTACAATCTCCAGCCACACCACCTCACCCCGAACACGGTGGTGCTGCTATCCGCCTTCGTCACCTTGTGCGAATGCTTCCTCGGCGTGCTCCCCACCATCGAGCTCTGGGGGAAGTTCTTCTACACCAAGCTTGGCACCATCGTCGCGGGGGTGCCGGCTCAGTGCGGCGCCTTCATCACGGTGCGGAGGCCGGGGGCCGACAATCCATTTCCTCCCATCACGTTGATCCAATCGGTGAAGTTGTGGCAGCAGTCATACTTTTACGTGAAGAGCATCTTCGCGGAGGGTGACTGGGTCAACCTGCCGGCTTACGTTGCCGGCCCGCTGACTGGGAAACGGCCTAACTGGTCGTACCAGGCCAAGACGTTGTCGCCTTCTGGAGCCGCCGCCGTCGCACGGCTCCGGGTGATGGTACAGTCGGAGGGCCTGACCGGGTCCGACTTGCTGTCCGCCTTCGTGGCGCGCCGGGTGCTCCCGCTCTAGGGCCGCCCTCACATGATAAGTCAGATGAGCGGTCATCGGGATCCCAGCCGGTTGTACACCAAAGAGATGCCTCACGCAGAGGTAGCTCACATGGTTAACTACCTTGCGAACTGCAAGCTCACGGAGGAGTGGCAGTTTGGCAAGGAGCCGTATTCCCGTGCCAACCCCCGCCTATGGTAATTTTCCCTTCCTTCTATTTTTCTTCCTCTTTGCCGGGTTCCATTTGTCTGCTCTGACCAGCTGGCTCTTTGGACAGAGTGCCCTCCTCCAGCCGGCAGCTGGCGCCACAGGGCTGGAGCATCGATTTCTCCCCGACCGAGCGGAGAGCGACGTAGATGACCCCGACTTGGGGGCGGCGGCCTTGGAGGACGACGCCGAGGGAGGAGGCAGCGCCGTAGGTGGCTCCGGGCTCGGAGCCAGCCTCGAGGACTGGCCAGATGACGACGCGGGGGAAGTCGTCCCGCGCCACCAGGCGGGCTCCGACCAGCAGGGCGCGAGCTCGTCTAGCGCGCCGGCGGCCCGAGGCGGCGCGCATAAGCGCAAAGCCGCGCCGAGCCTATTTGGCAGCCGGCCGAAGAAACCCAGGGGCTCGGCCGCGGCGACCAAGCGGGACGAAGTGGCCGCGAAAGCCGAGCGCTTTCGCAAGGTGGTGAAGACGCCGTCGCTGATTTCTGCGTAAGTTCTGACTTCCTTCATACTTTCTCCTTTCTTGCCGATCTCATCTGAGTCTTCTCTACTTCGTTCCTCTTGAATTAGGGCCCCGCTCACTCTTGAGAAGTCGGCCGCCGCCTCCATCGTGGGGTCGGTGGAGACCTACACCACCACCCGGCGGATCGATCCGGCTGCCGACCTCCGGGAGGCGATGGAGCGGAACGCGCGGGAGGCGCGCGAGGAGGCCGCCCGCCTGGAGAAAGCGGAGGCGGACAAGGCGGAGGCCGCTGCCCTGAAGAAGCTGGCGGAAGCCGAGGCCGCCGATGCGGCGAAGAAGCGGGCTAAGGAAGCCGCGCGCCGTCACTCGGCGACGTTCGTCGTCCCCCTGAACTCTACGCCGCCGCCACCGGAGTTCATGGCGCAGACTGGGGAAACCGGCGGCGAGCACCCTATCATGGATAGGGAGGGCGGCGACGCCACTGTTCCGGATGTAATCGTGCCGCCGCCACCACCTTCTGAGGAGGCACGATATAAGCAGTCGGCCGACCCACCGGTGCCGCCAGCTGGAAATGAGATGGTGACGGGCCTGACTCTCGGGGCCCGCACACCCTTGCGCCGCCGGCCTGCGAAGGCGGCCTCGGCGCCACGCCCACTGGAGGTCGGCGCCGCGAGCTCCTCCATCCTGGACACCGAGGCGACCAGCGGCACGCCCGCTGGATGGGCGCGGGGAGGCGGGACGACCCACCTGAACAAGGCGGTCCTGGAGGTCCAAGCCAAACTCCGTGCCGAGGCCGATGCTCTCAAGCATTGCAACAAGGCATTCCTGGAGTCGCGAGAGGCCATCCGGGTATACCTCTTGCTCCTTTATTTTCAATTTTTGTATTGCTTTGTGGGGGCGCGCCAGCGCACCCACTGGGTGTAGTCCCCGAGTTCAGGGCCAGCTGCTGAGCAGGCGGCCCGGAACTCTAACTCGCAAGCTCCGAGTACCAATATATTTGCTGCGGGACTATCATAACCTCCGCGCGGCCGCCTTCAACTCCAGAGTCCAGGAGTTGGATCAAGGCACTGACGACTTGTCGGAGAGCCGGAGTAAGTCCTCTTCTTTCTGCGGGGGCGCGCTGGCGCACCCGCGGGCTGTAGTCCCCGAGATCCGGGCCGACTGCTGAGCAGTCGGGCTGGATCTTCCTGGCGCTACATCTTTCTTTGCTGATTGTTATCGTTTCCTTCTTTTTCTGATTTTGCAGAGGCCAACTCCATCCTTCAACGGAAACTGGGCAAAGCCAACGCTGCGCTGCATGCCAAAGAGGTGGACTGCAACAAGCTGGCTGAAGAACGTGACCGGCTGGCCACGCAGCTGGCGGAGCAGGCAGGGCTTCTCCAGAAGGCCCAGAAGGAGGCGGAGGACAAGGAGGCGGGTCTTCTTGTCGAGTTCGAGATTGAATGCTCCGCCTAGACTGACAAGGAGGCGATGCTGACGGCCGGCTTCGGCGAAATCGAGGATATGGTTGACAGTAGGCGACCTTCTTTACTTTTCTTTTAAGTCGCCGGCCTCTAGCCAAGCCGGCTTCTTTCTCTTTTGTTCTGACTCTTTTCTTAGTCTTGGCAGACTTCTTTCCAGGCCACTCTGGTGCCGCCAACCAGGCTATCGAGGCCGACCATGAAGAACGAAGGGCGGAAGGCGAGCGGATCGCCGCCAATGCCCATCGCACCCTTCGCGAGCAGCTTCTCAGCATCCAGGCCCGTCTTCGGCCGACTCATCGGATGCTACGCCGCCTTCAGCGTGTCGGCGCCCTCGCGATCGCCGCCTTGTGGCCCGACAGGCCGGCCCCGCGCACCCCCAACCGGACTGCCAACTGGCTGGACGTGGCGGCTGGCCGCCTTGAGGCGTGGAAGGGCTCCTCGGCCCGGGCCGGAGCACGCCGGGCCTTGGAGTTCGTCAAGGTGTGGTACCCTGGGCTAGATCTAGCCCAGTTGACCACGTTCCAACAGGAGGCCCAGGAGGAGCTGGGCGGTGGAGGGCGAACTTGTCAAGCGGGCGGCGGCCATCGCCGAGTACACTGACACTAGAGTCTTCAACCCGGAGCCGGCTGAGGACGGCACCGAGGCGCCGCCAGAGTGGTTCGGGTTGAACCCGGAGGAGGGCGAGGACTCGGCCAAGGTGATCGACTCAAGTGACGAGGGAGAAGATGATGATGAGGAGGAAGGCGAAGAGGAGGCGCCAGAGGTCGGAGTGGACGGCCAGCCCCAACTCCACCCGCGGGGTGTATTTGGAACTTATGTTGGATGTCGGCCAAGGGCTTTTGATGTGTAAATATTTTATCCGAGTTCTACCTTTCCTTGCCTTTCTACTCTTTTGGCCTTTTTCCTTTGCCGCCTTCCCTTGGTTGCCGTCTTGCCAGCCAAACAGCCACTCCGCGGACTGTGGCTGGGTCAAGTACTTAGCCACTTTTGGGAAGGCAAGTACTTGGCCATCTAGAGTTTTCTTGGCAAGTTAAGTAGAAGCCGGCCGGCCGGTTGCTCGGCAACCGGTTGGTGAGGCGAGATGCCGGCTTGGACTATGTAAATGCCTTAAGTCCTTAGCCATTTTTCATGCAGGCGCCCTTTTCGCCTTGACTCCTGCCGACCGAACAGCTGCTCTGCAGGCTGCGGCCTCTGGCAGGAGCAAGCTAGGGTGCCAACACACTACTTATCTGGCTGCAGGAAGCATCTCATAGTACAAGGCGGCAAGTCCCCGGGTCGACTGGTCGAACCCGGTGCCAGAAAGATTAATGAAATGACATAAATGATAGATGTAATACTTATCATATAGATAAAAGAGGGCAGTCCCCGAGCTCTTCTCGGGGAACCCGGAGTCTTCGTACTTAATACAAAAGTTGGCGTGGTACATACTTCATCAATTGTAAAACCTTCGAAGGAGGTTCGCATTCCATGGTCACCCCGTCTCCTTGCCGGAGTCATCTCTTTTGCGTGCTCGAGGCTTCTGAGCGTCGATGAGGTAGTAGGAGTCGTTGCCCAACATCTTGCTGATGATGAAGGGGCCTTCCCAAGGTGCCGAGAGCTTGTGCTGGCCGGCTGTTCACTGGATTAGCCGGAGCACAAGGTCTCCTTCTTGGAAAGATCTTGGCTTGACCTTTCGGTTGTAGTATCAGCGCAGGCTCTGTTGGTAGATGGTGGATCAGGTGAGTGCCAACAGCCGGCCCTATTCCAGCAGATCGACGCCGTCTTGTCTTGCTTCTTCTGCCTCCTCTTCAGTGTACATGGTGACTCGAGGGGAGTCGAATTCTATGTCCGTCGGGATGATGGCGTCGGCACCGTAGACGAGAAAGAAAGGCGTAAAGCCGGTTGACTTGTTCAGAGTTGTGCGCAGGCTCCAGAGGACGGCCAGAAGCTCATCGAGCCAGCAGCCGGCCGACCGCTCCAGAGGCTCGACCAGTTGGGGCTTGATGCCAGATAAAATGAGGCCGTTTGCTCGCTCCACCTGGCCGCTTGACTGCGGATGGGCAACAGACGCTAGGTCCAGTCAGATGCCCTGCGTCGCGCAAAAACGGGCCAAGGCACGTTTGGCGAAGTTCGTGCCATTGTCGGTGATGATGCTGTGTGGTATGCCATACTGGATGGTGATGTCGGAGATGAAAGTCACAGCAGTCGGACCATTCAACTTCTTGATTGGTTTTGCTTCTATCCACTTGGTGAACTTGTCCACTGCGACAAGCAGATGAGTCAAGCCACCTCTTGTTGTCTTGAATGGTCCCACCATATCCAGGCCCCAGACGGCAAAGGGCCAGGCAATGGGAATAGTCTTGAGTGCGGAAGCCGACTAGTGAGGCTTTGAACAAAACTTCTGGCACCCTTTGCATTTCTGGACCAAGTCTGTGGCGTCTTCTAGGGCAATCGGACAGAAAAAACCATGGCGGAAAGCCTTGGCCACCAGAGCCCTTGAGGCCGCGTGGTGACCACACTCGCCCTGATGGATATCTTTGAGGATTGCCTGTCCTTGTCTGGCTCGACGCAACGCTGGTAAACACCAGTGATACTGCGCCTTACAAGCTCTCTGTTGACTATGGTGTATGCTGCCATCCGGCGTTGCACTTGCCGGGCCGAGATCTTGTCGGTTGGCAGCTCTTTTTTCACCAAAAAATTGAGGATGGGCTGGGCCCATGAAGGTGCTGCAATTTCTTCGACTGCCAGGTCTGCCACTTGTACGAGGGCGGCTGGGCTGGGAGGCGGTGGGTTGGAGTCGATGGCCGCTTGCTGAGTTGATGAAGTCCCGAGGCCGACTGCTACAGTCCCCGGGTTGTCCGTCGAAGTTCCCGTATCGGTTGGCGGGGCTCTCAAGCCGGATTTGACTGCTTCAGGATGAGCCGGCACAAATATAGAATCTGACTCTAGTGATGGCTTGACGAACGGTTTGAGGAGTCGTTGCAAGGCAATGCCGGTTGGTATTGCTTGCCGGGTGGAGCCGATTCGTGCCAAGGCGTCGGCTTGCTCATTGTCATTTCTTGGCACATGAAGGAAATCGCACCCTTCGAAGTATCCACTGAGTTGCTGTACGAGAAAGCTGTAGCTGGCCATATTTGCATCCTTTGCGTCCTAGTCGCCTGATGACTGCTGGACCACCAAATCAGAGTCTCCGTAACACAGGATCTGGCGAATGCCGAGTTCCTTGGCAAGCCGGAGCCCGTGAATGAGTGCTTCGTACTCAGCAACATTTTTGGAGGTGGCAAAGTGAATTTGCAGCGCATATCTGAGCTTGTCGCCCTTGGGGGAGGTGAGAACGACGCCGGCTTCCAAACCGGTGCGCATTTTTGAACCATCAAAATGCATCCGCCAATGGGTGGAATCTGGCGCTGGCAGCAAGTACTGGGTCTCGGCCCAGTCGACAAGGAAGTCGGACAGTGCTTGTGACTTGATGGTGGTGCGAGGCTGGTAGTAGATGGTGTAGGGGGACAAATCTATGGCCCACTTAGCCACTCGGCTCGAGGCATCTCGATTTCCAATAATCTCAGCAAGCGGAGCTGTGTAGACCATAGTGATTGGGTGCTCTTGGAAGTATGGCTTTAGTCTCTTGGCAGCAAAGTGCATGCCATAACACATCTTCTGATAGTGGGGGTAGTTCTACTTGGAGGCGGACAGTACTTCGCTTAGGTAATACACCGGCCTATGGATTGGTAGGGCTTTGCCTTCTTCTTTCTGTTCCACCACTATGACTGTGCTAACCACCCAACTGGTAGCGGCAATGTAGAGGAGCATTGGTTCCTTAGGAGTCGGGGCCGCCAAGACAGGCGGGGTGGTCAACATCTTCTTGAGCTGAAGAAAAGCTTCGTCCGCCTTGTCATTCCACTCGAAAAAGGTGGTCTTCTTCATGAGTTGGTACAGGGGAAGAGCCTTCTCGCCCATCCGACTGATGAAACGGCTAATAGATGCCAAGCAGCCGGTAAATTTTTGCACATCCAGTAGTCGGGTGGGTACTTCCATCCTTTCGATGGCCTTGATCTTCACAGGGTTGCACTCTATGCCACGCTCTGAGACCAGAAAGCCAAGAAGCTGGCCGGCTGGTACCCCAAAGACACACTTCTCTGGGTTGAGCTTGATCTAAAATCGGCGTAAGTTCTCGAAAGTCTCCCTGAGATCCTCCAGTAGCGTCCCATGCTTTTCTGTTTTCACCACCACATCATCCACATAGACATGAGTGTTTCTGCCGAATTGTTTGAGGAGACACTTCTGCATGCAACGCTGAAAGGTGGCGCCGGAATTTCTCAAGCCGAACGTCATGGTCAGGTAGCAAAAAGCTCCAAATGGTGTGATGAAGGCGGTCTTCATCCTGTCGGCCGGGTCCAGCTTGATCTGGTGATACCCGGAGTATGCATCCAAAAAACTCAACAGCTCACATCCGGCTGTAGAGTCGATCACTTGGTCGATCCTGGGCCGAGAAAATGGATCTTTGGGGCATGCTTTGTTGAGGCTGGTATAATCAATGCACATGCGCCACTGCTTGTTCTTCTTCAGCACTAGGACTGGATTGGCTAACCATTCTGGAAAGAACACCTGCATGATGAAGCCGGCTGCCAGGAACCGGGCTATCTCTTCTCCAACCACTCTTCTTTTCTCTTCTGATAGGCAGCGCAAGGGCTGCCGGACTGGCTTGGCATCAGATTGGACATGTAACTTGTGCTCAGCGAAATCTGTCGGTACACCTGGCCTGTCTTTGGGGGACCATGCGAAGATGTCCCGATTCTCACGGAGGAAATCTACGAGCTCGCCTTCCTATTTACTGTCAAGGTTTGCGCCAATGACAGCATACCTCTCTGGGTGCTCCGGATCCAAAGGTATCTTCTTTGTTTCTTTGGCCGGCTTGAATGAGCCCTCGGCTTCCGACTCCTTAGGGTTGGGTGACATTTCCGGCTGCTTGCCTGCCATTGCCACAACCCGGTCAAGGAGTCCTTTCTCTGCTGCGATCACGAGGGACTTGGCTAACCGGCTGCTCTCCGCCGCGCAGGCGGACGGCTTCTTGTAGTCTCCTGCTACGGTCAGGATTCCCTTGGAGCTTGGCATCTTCATTTTTAGGTAAGCATAGTGGGGGACCGCCATGAACTTGGCCAAGGCAGGCCGGCCAAGCAGTGCATGATAAGGGCTCTTGAGGTCCACCACCTCAAACTAGACTGGCTCTCGGTGGAAATGCGTTTTGTCCCCAAAGAGGACATCTATCTGAGTCTTGCCTATTGGAGAGCAGGAAAGGCCAGGAACTATGCCATGGAAAACAGTCCGACTGGGCTGAAGGTGTCTCTGCTTGATTCCCAATTTCTCCATGGTATCCTTGTACAGGATGTTGATGCTGCTGCAGCCATCTATCAGGACTCGGGAAAAACGGGCAGCCCGCCTCTCTATGGAAAACGTGGCGTCCAACACCAAGGCATCGGAGCCGGGGCTTGGCATCACTTTCGGGTGGTCAGCTCTGCTCCAGCTAAAGGGTTTCTCTGACCAATGCATGAACTCGTGGGTCTCTGATGCTACTGCATTCACTTCCAGCCGCCTGCTGCACCTATCGTAGGCCATGCTGGTGAACACGACGTAGGCCCCATGCTCCTCAGGATAATCATCTTGCACGGCGCTGACTGGCCGAGCCGCCGGCTGCAGCGGGGGATGAGGCGGCTGATATGTCCATTTTGCATCATGCTTTTATATCGATATTTATTACATTATGGGCTGTTATTTCACTTTATGTCACAATACGTATGGCTATTCTCTCTAATTTTACAAGGTTTACATAAGGAGGGAGAAAGCCGGCAGCTGGAATTCTGGGCTGGAAAAGGAGCAAATATTAGAGACCTATTCTGCGCAACTCCAAAAGTCCTGAAACTCCATGGAATATCTTAGAATAAATAAAGAAAAATCCTCACGAAAGATGAAGGCCAGGGGGCCCACATCCTGCTCACGAGGGTGGGGGGCGTGCCCCTCCTCCTAGGGCGCGCCCCCTACCTCGTGGGCCCACTGGTGGCTCTCCGACGTCCATCTTCTCCTATATGAAGTCTTTTGATGAGAAAAAAATAGGGAGGAACTTTTCGGGACGAGACTCCGCCGCCACGAGGCGGAACCTTTGCGGATCCAATCTAGAGCTCCGGCAGAGCTGTTCTGCGGGGGATACTTCTCTCCCGGAGGGGGAAATCATCACCATCGTCATCACCAACGCTCCTCTCATCGGGAGAGGGCAATCTCCATCAACATCTTCACCAGCACCATCTCATCTCCAAACCCTAGTTCATCTCTTGTTTCCAATTCTTGTCTCAAAGTCCGCGATTGGTGCTAGTAGGTTGCTAGTAGTGTTGATTACTCCTTGTAGTTGATGCTAGTTGGTATATTTGGTGGAAGATCATATGTTCAGATCTTATATGCATATTATTACCCCTCTGATTATGAACATAAATATGCTTTGTGAGTAGTTACGTTTGTTCCCGAGGACAAGGGAGAAGTCTTGCTATTAGTAGTCATGTGAATTTGGTATTCATTTGATATTTTGATAAGATGTATGTTGTCTAGCCTCTAGTGGTGTTATGTGAACGTCGACTACATAACACTTCACCATTATTTGGGCCTAGAGGAAGGCATTGGGAAGTAATAAGTAGATGATGGGTTGCTAGAGTGACAGAAGCTTAAACCCTAGTTTATGCGTTCCTTCGTAAGGGGCTGATTTGGATCCACATGTTTCATGCTATGGTTAGGTTTACCTTAATACTTTTGTTGTAGTTGCGGGCAATAGAGGTTAATCATAAGTGGGATGCTTGTTCAAGTAAGAACAGCACCCAAGCACCGGTCCACCCACATATCAAATTATCAAAGTATCGAACGCGAATCATATGAACGTGATGAAAACTAGCTTGACGATATTCCCATGTGTCCTCAGGAGCGCTTTTCCTATTATAAGAGTTTGTTCTGGCTTGTCCTTTGCTACAAAAAGGATTGGGCCACCTTGCTGCACTTTATTTACTTTTGTTACTTTTTGCTCGTTACAATTTATCTTATCACAAAACTATATGTTACCACTAAAACTATATGTTACCACTTATTTCAGTACTTCAAGAGAATACCTTGCTGAAAACCGCTTATCATTTCCTTCTGCTCCTCGTTGGGTTCGACACTCTTACTTATCGAAAGGACTACGATAGATCCCCTATTCTTGTGGGTCATCAAGACTCTTTTCTGGCGCCGTTGCCGGGGAGTGTAGCGCTTTTGGTAGGTGGAATTTGGTAAGGAAAAATTTATATCGTGTGCTGAAATTTACTGTCACTTGTTACTATGGAAAGTAATTCTCTAAGGGGCTTGTTCGGGGTATCTTCACCCCGTCCACTAGAGCAAAGAGTTGCTCCTCAACCTACTGAACCTATTGAAAATGAAACTCCTGTTGAATTTCCTTAGGGTATGATGGAAAAACTGCTAGCTAACTCTTTTACAGGAGATGGAACAAAGCATCCTGATGAGCACTTAATATATGTGGATGAAGTTTGTGGATTATTTAAGCTTGCAGGTATACCCGATGATGTTGCTAAGAAGAAGTCTTCCCTTTATCTTTGAAGGGAGATGCATTGATATGGTATAGGCTATGTGATGATATGAGATCATGGGACTATAAAAGATTGAAGTTGGAATTTCATCAAAAGTATTACCCTATGCATCTTGTTCATCGTGATCGCAATTATATATATAATTTTTGGCCTCGCGAAGGAGAAAGCATCGCTCAAGCTTGGGGGAGGCTTAAATCAATGTTATATTCATGCCCCAATCATGAGCTCTCAAGAGAAATGATTATCAAAATTTTATGCTCGGCTTTCTGATAACAATCGCACCATGCTCGATACTTCTGTGCTGGCTCTTTTATGATGAAGACTATGAATTCAGATGGGATTTATTGAAGAATTAAACGCAACTCTGAAGATTGGGACTCGACGAAGGTAAGGAGTTAGGTATGACACCTAAGTTTGATTGTGTTAAATCTTTTATGGACACCGATATTTTCCGTAAGTTTAGCACTAAATATGGACTTGACTCTGAGATAGTAGCTTCTTTCTGTGAATCTTTTGCTACTTATGTTGATCTCCCTAAGGAGAAGTGGTTTAAATATCATCCTCCCATAGAAGTAAAAGTAGCTGCACCTATTAAAGTTGAAGAAAAGACTGTCACTTATAATGATCCTATTGTTCCTACTTCTTATGTTGAGAAACCACCTTTCCCTGTTAGAGTAAAGGATCATGCTAAAGCTTCAACTGTTATTTGTAAAAGAAATATTAGAACTTATACACCTCCTGAGAAAGTTAGAGTAGAACCTAATATTGCTATTGTTAAAGATCTCTTGTCTGATAATATTGATGGGCATGTTATTCAGTTCGAAGGTGAAACTGCTAGAATTGCTAAACCTTGTGCTAATGATAAACATAGACCTGTGGTAGGCGTGCCTGTTATTTCTGTTAAAATAGGAGATCATTGTTATCATGGCTTATGTGATATGGGTGCTAGTGCTAGTATTATACCCTATGACTTGTATAAAGAAATCCAGCATGAAATTGCACCTGCTGAATTAGAAGATATTGATGTCACAATTAAACTTTCCAATAGAGATACTATTTCAGCGATGGGAATTGTTAGAGATGTTGAAGTCTTGTGTGGGAAAACTAAATATCCTGCTGATTTTCTTATTCTTACTTCTCCGCAAGATATCTTTTGTCCCATTATATTTGGTAGACCCTTCTTGAACACTGTTAATGCTAGGATATATTGTGAAAAGAATGTTGTTATTATTGGGTTGGATGATATGGTTCATGAGTTTAATTTCTCTAAATTTAGTAAACAATCGTGAGGAAGAATTACCTAGTAAGGATAGAAATTATTGGTCTTGCTTCTATTGCCGTACCTCCTAGTGATCCTTTAGAACACTATTTGCTAGACCATGAAAATGATATGTTCATGAATGAAAGAAGGGAAATAGATGAAGTATTCTTTAAACAGGAACCTATTCTGCAACACAATTTGCCTGTTGAAATTTTAGAGGATCCTCCTCCACCCAAGGGTGATCCCGTGTTTGAGCTTAAACGCCTGATAATCTTAAATATGCTTATCTTGATGAAAAGAGATATATCCTGTTATTATTAGTGCTAACCTTTCAGAGCATGAAGAAGAAAGATTATTGAAAACTCTGAAGAAGCATCGTGCTGCTATTGGATATACTCTTGATGATCTTAAGGGCATTAGTCCCACTCTATGTCAACATAAAATAAATTTGGAAGCAGATGCCAAACCAGTTCGTGATCCTCAACGACGTCTGAATCCTAAAATGAAAGAAGTGGTAAGAAAAGAAATACTCAAGCTTCTGGAGGCAGGTATAATTTATCCCGTTGCTGATAGTGAGTGGGTAAGTCATGTCCATTGTGTCCCTAAGAAGGGAGGTATTACTGTTGTTCCTAATGATAAAGATGAATTAATTCCACAAAGAATTATCACAGGTTATAGGATGGTAATTGATTTCCGCAAATTAAATAAAGCTACTAAGAAAGATCATTACCCCTTACCTTTTATTGATCAAATGCTAGAAAGATTATGCAAACATACACTATTGCTTTCTAGATGGTTATTCTGGTTTCTCTCAAATACCTGTGTCGGCTAGAGATCAATCAAAGACTACTTTTACATGCCCTTTTGGTACTTTTGCTTATAGACGTATGCCTTTTGGTTTATGTAATGCACCTGCTACCTTTCAAAGATGCATGATGGCTATATTCTCTGACTTTTGTGAAAAGATTTGTGAGGTTTTCATGGACGACTTTTTCTATGTTCCTCTTTTGATGATTGCTTGAGCAATCTTGATCGAGTTTTGCAGAGATGTGAAGAAACTAATCTTGTCTTGAATTGGGAAAAGTGCCACTTTATGGTTAATGAAGGTATTGTATTGGGGCACAAAGTTTCTGAAAGAGGTATTGAAGTTGATAAAGCCAAGCTTGATGATATTGAAAAGATGCCATGTCCCAAGGACATCAAAGGTATAAGAACTTTCCTTGGTCATGCCGGTTTTATAGGAGGTTCATTAAGGACTTCTCAAAAATCTCTCGGCCTCTGACTAATTTATTGCAAAAAGATATACCATTTGTCTTTGATGATGATTGTGTAGAAGCATTTGAAATACTTAAGAAATCATTAGTCTCTGCACCTGTTGTTCAGCCACCTGATTGGAATTTACCCTTTGAAATTATGTGTGATGCTAGTGATTATGTTGTAGGTGCTATTCAAGGGTAAAGAGTTGATAAGAAATTAAATCTTATTCAATATGCTAGTAAGACTCTGGACAATGCTCAAAGAAATTATGCTACTACTGAAAAAGAGCTTTTAGCAGTTGTATTTGCTTGTGATAAGTTCAGACCTTATATTGTTGATTCTAAAGTAACTGTTCACACTGATCATGCCGCTATTAAATACCTTATGGAAAAGAAAGATGCTAAACCTAGACTTATTAGATGGGTTCTCTTGCTACAAGAATATGATTTGCATATTATTGATAGAAAGGGAGCTGAGAACCCCGTTGCAGACAACTTGTCTAGGTTAGAAAATGTTCTTGATGACCCACTACCTATTGATGATAGCTTTCCTGATGAACAATTAAATGTCATAAATGCTTCTCGAACTGCTCCATGGTATGCTGATTATTCTAATTATATTGTTGCTAAGTTTATACCACCTAGCTTCACATACTAGCAAAAGAAAAAGTTTTTCTATGACTTGAGACACTACTTTTGGGATGACCCACATCTTTATAAAGGAGTAGATGGTGTTATTAGACATTGTGTACCTGAGCATGAACAGGAACAGATCCTACGCAAGTGTCATTTCGAGACTTATAGAGGACACCACGCTGGAGGTAGAACTGCACATAAGGTATTGCAATCTGGTTTTTAATTGGCCTACTCTCTTCAAGGATGCCCGTAAGTTTGTCTTGTCTTGTGATGAATGTCAAAGAATTGGTAATATTAGTAGACGTCAAGAAATGCCTATGAATTATTCTCTTGTTATTGAACCGTTTGATGTTTGGGGCTTTGATTATATGGGACCTTTTCCTGCCTCTAATGGATACACACATATTTTAGTTGCTGTTGATTACGTTACTAAGTGGGTAGAAGCTATTCCAACTAGTAGTGCTGATCATAACACTTCTATTAAAATGCTTAAGAAGTTTTTTTCCGAGGTTTGGAGTCCCTAGATATTTAATGACTGATGGTGGTTCACACTTTATTCATGGTGCTTTCCGTAAAATGCTTGCTAAATATGATGTTAATCATAGAATTGCATCTCCTTATCACCCACAGTCTAGTGGTCAAGTAGAGTTGAGCAATAGAGAGCTCAAATTAATTTTGCAAAAGACTGTTAATAGGTCTAGAAAGAATTGGTCTAAGAAACTTGATGATGCATTATGGGCATATAGAACTGCATACAAAAATCCTATGGGTATGTCTCCGTATAAAATGGTTTATGGAAAAGCATGTCACTTACCTCTCGAACTAGAACATAAGGCATATTGGGCTATTAAAGAGCTCAACTATGATTTTCAAACTTGCCGGTGAGAAGAGGTTATTTGATATTAGCTCACTTGATGATATTAGCTCACTTGATGAATGGAGAACCCTGGCTTATGAAAATGCCAAGTTGTTTAGAGAAAAAGTTAAAAGATGGCATGATAAAAGGATACAAAAGCGTGAGTTTAATGTAGGTGATTATGTATTGCTATATAACTCTCGTTTAAGATTTTTTGCAGGAAAACTTCTCTCTAAATGGGAAGGCCCCTATGTTATCGAAGAGGTCTATCGTTCCGGTGCCATAAAGATCAACAACTTCGAGGGTACAAATCCGAAAGTGGTAAACGGTCAAAGAATCAAACATTATATCTCAGGTAATCCCATAAATGTTGAAACCAATATTATTGAAACCGTAACCCCGGAGGAATACATAAGGGACACTTTCCGGAACGTTTCAGACTCCGAAAAGGAATAGGTATGTGGTACGGTAAGTAAACCGACTCCAAAACAAATTTTAAGGCAATATTTCTCCGTCTTGGATTATTTAGAAAAATAGAAAAATAAGTAGCATTCCGGGAAGGACACGAGGGCCCCATGAGGGTGGTGGGCGCACCCTACCCCTCTGGGCGCGCCCCCCTACCTCGTGAGCACCTCGTGTGCCTTTCGGACTCCGTTTTCTTGCACGTTGCGTATTTTGGTCGGTAAAAATTCATTATATAACCTCCCGAAGGTTTTGACTCCCATATCACGCAAACCTTCTCTGTTCTTGTTTCGAGCTGTTTTTCTGACAGATCTAGGTTATCATGACGGCCCCAAGCGCCTCCAAGGACAAGTTCTTCGAGAAGGTCATCAACCCTTACCTCGCGGAGGTGCTGCGACACCCTCAAACCATTGAGTTGCGTGATGGGTTGCTGCACATCCGTGATGAAGAGGGACCAAAGGGGACCGGAAGCATGGATACGAGGCTCGAAGCAGTGGAGCAACAAGTTTTCAAGTGCCAAAGGATGGTGGAACGTGGACTCAACTCTAACCACATGATGATCATGGAGTTCACTGGCAACCACAAGTTGGATGCTGACAACATCGGGGAAACTATCTTCAAGCTTCATGAGAAGATCGAGCACCTCCAAGCCCAAATTTATGACCTGCAAAACCAAAACTGTGAGTATGAATATAGATTCAAGAGGATGAGTTTGGCTGCAGATTTGAGGATCCCGGAGACTCGATCATCTTTCTATGATGGAGAACCTATGCCTTGGAAGATGGACGCAAGGCTTGCATCATCTACAACACCTCCACCTTCTTCACCGACAAAGGAGACATAATCACATGGGTATGGGCACTCCCCTTGGCAACTGCCAAGCTTGGGGGAGGTGCCCCGGTATCGTATCACCATCACAATTCCTATCTTTATTGTTTTCTTAGTTCGATCCTATTAGAAGTATCTTGATCTAGTAGAATAAAGTTTATGGCATGATCTAGTTTTTGGTTTTGCTTTATGATCTCTATTTGTAATTGAGTCCGTGAGCTATATATAATAAAGATTAGTGTTGAGTCAAGGGCTTGATTATTTTGCCATGATCCTGGGTGAATAAAAGAAAAGAAGAAAAAGAATAAAAAGAAACAAAAAGTTCATATTGATCTTATTGAGAGTAATGACTTCACATAGAAAGAGTATGATGATTAAAAGTTGTTGGGAGTTGGCAGACATAGCTTTGGTCATTGTTGCAATTAATAGGAAGTAATAAGGAAAGAGAGATTTTCACATATAGATATATTATCATTGACATCTTTTATGATTGGGAGCACTCATTAAAATATGACATGCTAAAGAGTTGATGTTGGACAAGGAAGACAACGCAATGAGTTATGTCTTTCTTATATCTGAGATAAAGTATGTTGTCATGGATCCTCTAACTTGTTGAGCTTGCCTTTCCCCATCATGCTAGCCAAATTCTTAGCACCAAGTAGAAATACTACTTGTGCTTCCAAACACCCTTAAACTAGTTTTGCCATGAGAGTCCATCATATCTACCTATGGATTGAGTAAGATCCTTCAAGTAAGTTGTCATCGGTGCAAAGCAATAAAAAATTGCTCTAAATATGTATGATTGATTGGTGTGGGAGAAATAAGCTTTATACGATCTTGTGATGTGGAAGTAATAAAAGCGTCGGACTGCATAATAAAGGTTCATATCATAAGGGGCAATATAAAGTGACATTCTTTCGCATTGAGATTTTGTGCATCCAACCATAAAAGCGCATGGCAACCTCTGCTTCCCTCTGCGAAGGGCCTATCCTTTATTATTATCATCTACCTTATGCAAGAGTCATGGTGATCTTCACCTTTTCTTTTTCATTTTATCCGTTGGCAAGCTCAGCATGTTGGAAAGAACATGATATATATATGTAATTGGATGTAGGGGAGCATGAACCATTATTGTTGACATTACCGTTGAGGTAAAAGGTTGTGGGGCAAAACTATAAGCCCCTATCTTTCTCTATGTCCGATTAAAACTCCGTAACCACAAGTATCGCGTGAGTGTTAGCAATTATGGAGGACTAAATGATAGTTGAGTATGTGGACTTGCTTTTTAGCTCTGATATAGACTCTTTCCGATGTTATGATAAATTGCAATTGCTTCAATGACTGAGATTATAGTTTGTCGGAGCCCAATAAGGTTTATGATTTATACTTTTGCATTGTGAATAGATCATCACTTGAACATAAGTAATCATATGACAAAATCTATATATGTTGCAGTTATGAGAATAATCATGATGCCTTCATGTCCGTATTTTATTTTTATCGACGCCTCTACCTCCAAACATGAGGACATATTTATTGTTATCAACTTTTCGCTTGAGGACAAGCAAGGTCTAAGCTTGGTGGAGTTGATATGTCCATTTTGCATCATGCTTTTATATCGATATTTATTGCATTATGGGCTGTTATTTCACTTTATGTCACAATACTTATGGCTATTCTCTCTTATTTTACAAGGTTTACATAAGGAGGGAGAATGCCGGCAGCTGGAATTCTGGGCTGGAAAAGGAGCAAATATTAGAGACCTATTCTGCGCAACTCCAAAAGTCCTGAAACTCCACGGAACATCTTAGAATAAATAAAGAAAAATCCTCGCCAAAGATGAAGGCCAGGGGGCCCACACCCTGCTCATGAGGGTGGGGGGAGCCCCCCTCCTAGAGCGCGCCCCCTACCTCGTGGGCCCCCTGGTGGCTCTCCGACGTCCATCTTCTCCTATATGAAGTCTTTCGATGAGAAAAAAATAGGAAGGAACTTTTCGGGACGAGACTCCGCCACCATGAGGCGGAACCTTGGCGGATCCAATCTAGAGCTCCAGCAGAGCTGTTCTGCCGGGGATACTTCTCTCCCGGAGGGGGAAATCATCACCATCGTCATCACCAACGCTCCTCTCATCGGGAGAGGGCAATCTCCATCAACATCTTCACCAGCAGCATCTCATCTCCAAACCCTAGTTCATCTCTTGTATCCAATTCTTGTCTCTGTTGACACACGAACACGTCACGTGTACCCTCGACGCCGGGGGTGATGCACCGCAGCTCACGTCGAAGGAGACCCGACCGACAGCGCGATACGCAAGACAGTCGACGGGCGCTTTTGCAGACCCAAAAACCCCACACCCCCGGGAGGGACCTCGTCAGGGAGTGCGGCAGCTATGGGCTGCCCTAGGTCGATTTGGTCGCCCCTAGAGCCTCGGGATTCGCAGCTCTCAAACACGAAGAACAGCGAAGAATGAGAGAGAAAAACGATGGACAGATAAAACGTAGATGAAAAAGTAGTATATTGATTTGTTCGATTGTGTGTTGTTTAATCGGCCATCACCCCCAACATATATAAGAGGCGGCTGGACTTCCCGTACAAGCAAAGGATTCATCTGGGCTTTCCTTACAAAAAATTACATCAATTCACGTCCTAGAGTCCTAGTTATATTCCAACTCGGATTCAGTCTGAATCTGGCCCAACTTCTGTCTTCCTCCTTGCGCGGGCCGCCGAGCTTGCATATGACCTCCGATCAAGACAGCCCAAATATGAAACTTGTGCGCCTCGACGAGACGAACAATCCTTATGTTGAACACTTTTCCAAATAAGACCATCTTGAATATTCTACGAAGCCATCTTTAATATCCAGTCGGACTCGGTCATGTAACGGACTGGATTGTCCGAGTCTCATAGTGAACTTACAGGCCGTATACTATCTCATATGATAATGACTCCAAAACCAAAGTTCACCATTTTGACGATGCGCACAACTTACGTGTTGATCACTTTTCCATCCGAGGTCATCTGGATTACCTTTCGGGCACATCTTCAGTTTCACTCGGATCCGAGCTCATCCACTTGGATATTAGAGTCTTTCGTCCGACTGGACCTTTTCACTCGGATGTTAGAGTCTTTCACTCGGAAGACAATCTTTCACTCGGATGACTATAATTTCACTCGGAAGACAATCTTTCATTCGGATGACTATATTTCGCTCGGAAGGCAATATCTTACTCGAACGTCAAGTTTTCATTTCGATGGTAATCTTTTCACTCGGAATAACTTCACTCGGATGATAATTTCACTCGGATTACTATATTTTCACTCGGAAGCCAATCTTTTACTCGATCGATAAGTTTTTCACTCGACCTTTTACTCGATCGGTAGGTTTTCACTCGGATGGTAAACTTTTCACTCGGATTTTCCGACTGAAAACACAGCCTGATCTTGATTTGCCTCTCCAGGTTGCATACGACCTCGGATTGAGACAAATTTTATATGAAAAACGATCGGCTCGACGAGACAAAACTTTTTCGTGTTGAAGGTTTTTCGATTCAAGGCCGTCTTGATGGCCGAATTACTCGCGCAACCTATCAGACAAGTGTCTCGCACCTCGCGCCATATTTCCGTTGAGGTTCGGTCTGCAGTGTATTGCCTCTAACTTTTGCATATGAACTCGGATTGAGATGATTTATATATCAAAATCGATTGCCTCGACCAGACAAAGACAATTCCTTCAGAGTGCTCCTTCATCGGAGGTCATCTTGAAGACGTGATTGGCCAAAAACCACTCAGAACATTGAATCATGCCACTCGGAGTATAGTTTTGGTCCGTAAGATAAAGTCGAATGAATATAACCGAAACATCAAAGTGGTTCCACTCGGCGACGTGAATCTTTTCAGGCTGAAAACCCGTTCACTCGAGACCATCTTCATTGCAATCTGTATCTTGCCAAAATCAGGTGTCAACAGTCTCAAACTCCGGGATTGGTGTTAGTAGGTTGCTAGTAGTGTTGATTACTCCTTGTAGTTGATGCTAGTTGGTTTATTTGGTGGAAGATCATGTGTTCAGATCCTATATGCATATTATTACCCCTCTGATTATGAACATAAATATGCTTTGTGAGTAGTTACGTTTGTTCCTAAGGACAAGGGAGAAGTCTTGCTATTAGTAGTCATGTGAATTTGGTATTCGTTTGATATTTTGATAAGATGTATGTTGTCTAGCCTCTAGTGGTGTTATGTGAACATCGACTACATAACACTTCACCATTATTTGGGTCTAGAAGAAGACATTGGGAAGTAATAAATAGATGATGGGTTGCTAGAGTGACAGAAGCTTAAACCCTAGTTTATGCATTGCTTCGTAAGGGGCTGATTTGGATCCACATGTTTCATGCTATGGTTAGGTTTACCTTAATACTTTTGTTGTAGTTGCGGATGCTTGCAATAGAGGTTAATCATAAGTGGGATGCTTGTTCAAATAAGAACAGCACCCAATCACCGGTCCACCCACATATCAAATTATCAAAGTATCGAACGCGAATCATATGAACGTGATGAAAACTAGCTTGACGATATTCCCACGTGTCCTCGGGAGCGCTTTTCCTATTTTAAGAGTTTGTTCTGGCTTGTCCTTTGCTACAAAATGGATCGGGCCACCTTGCTGCACTCTATTTACTTTTGCTACTTGTTGCTCGTTACAATTTATCTTATCACAAAACTATCTGTTACCACTTATTTCAGTACTTGTAGAGAATACCTTGCTGAAACCCGCTTATCATTTCCTTCTGCTCCTCGTTGGGTTCGAAACTCTTACTTATCGAAAGGACTACGATAGATCCCTTATACTTATGGGTCATCAGCGGCGGGCCGATAGGGGGAGCGGGCTGGAGTCCGTCACCCTTGGCAATCCTGGTGAGCCAATGGCACTTTTGAGTGGTGTGATTGGATGGCTTCGCACCGCTGTGGAACTTGTAGGGGGCATCAAAAGTCTGCTCATACGAGAAAGCGGGCAGCCAGTTAGGCTTGCCGCCCTTCTGACGCTTGGGATGAGGCTGCTCTTCTGGTTGTCGATCTTCAACTGCCGCCACCTGCCGGCTTGTGGAAGCCGGCTGCGCGGCCTTGCGCTTGTTGTCGTTCGGCTACTGCCGCCGACTGGCGTTGCCAGCCGGGGTCCGAGGGGCTTGGGGAGCCACCTTGCCCGACGCGTTGACTTGAATTTCCGCCTTCATGGAGGAGTCGGCTGTGGCGTACTTGTCTGCTATGATTAGCAGCTCATCAAGGGTCGCTGGCTCGTCGTAGAGGAGCCGATGCTTGAGGAGGGTGCCCTCTCGGCACCCGGCAGTGAAGTACTCGATGGCCTGCACCTCGTGCACGCCCTCGCAAGAGTTGCGTAGCTCGGCCCAGCGGGTGAGATAGTCACGAGTCAACTCATTGGGGCCTTGGACGCACAGGGAGAGCTGGCGAGGCTTCGGCGGCCGCTTGTACATGCTGGTGAAGTTGCGGATGAATGGTTCAGTAAAGTCAACCCAGCTGTTGACGCTGCAGGGCTTCAGGCTGTTCAGACATGTCCGGGCCGTGCCTTGGAGCATGAGGGGGACGTACTTCACGGCAACACACTTGTTGCCGTTGGCGATATTGACGGCTGTGGAGTAGTCGACCAGCCAGTCCTCCGGCTTCACGGAGCCGGTGTACTTGGGGGTATCTCTTGGGAGAGTGAATCCTTTGGGAAAGGGCTCATCTCGGATGCGGGGGCCAAAACAAGGCGGACCCACCTCGTCTTCCTCTTCTAGCGCCAGGGACCGATTAAGGCGGTCGATCCGGTGACGGGCATCATTTTCTCCGATTCCTTCTCGACGGCCAAGGTGATCGCCGAGTGATGGGTGGTCGACAGGCGGCGGGGAGATGCGCCTCTCCCTGCAGGGAGGAGGCGGCGGGCAGTCGTCTCGCCACCGCACTGCTCTTGGGCGGCCGTCTTGGTCGCGCTCGATGGTGACGTGAGTCCGGCTGCGGCTGGCAGCCGGCTCCTTGTCTCTTATATCATGGAAGCCACCAGTCGGCGTCCGGGATGTCGCACCTTGGTCTCGGCGAGGTGGTGGGTCGTCATTTCACCGGTTGGGCGCTTCAGTGCGGCACTCGGCATCTTGCTGCTCAGCAGCCGCGTCAAGGAGCTGCTGGACTCGCTCCGTCATGTGGCGATGCTCTTCGCCCTCGAGCTTGTCTAGCTCGTCTGCTGAAGCCTGGGCAGCTTGTATGTTCTCTGCAGGCGTGGCATAGACGGGACGGTCTGTCCCGAACATGCTGGCAATGTCCGCACCACGCTACCTGATCGGGCCAACGCGGCTAGGCCCACCAGGAGCTGGAGTGCCGCCTACAGCACGGTCCATCTCCCGCCGGTAGGCCTCCGAAAGGCGTCTTATGCTGGCCAGCCGGCTGGCGCTCTCGACAAGCTGGACGCGGCGCGCTTCCAGCGTCTCGGCATCGGCGTCTTCCGGGATTGGCGCAGCCAAGTCTTGCATTGCTGTCTGCAACGGGTCCTGACCGCCTCCGCCAGAGTGCTCGCCGTGGCTGATCACAAGCACCTCCGTGACGGTGCTGCCACCGCTGTCCGCGCGAGGAAGCGGCTCATCGTACACCACCACATTGGAGGGGAACGTGTCGAGTGAAGCCGTGTCGAAGTCGACCAACATCGGGTCGGTGGAGCCAACCGACTCCAAGTCAGCAGCAGGCTCGCTGGCAACGTGGAGTTGATCGAGGAGGCCCACGAGGCGGCATTCAGTGCCATTGGTGCCCGTGTCAGACGTGGGCTCGTCGGAGAGGCGAATCTCGCCAACAAGATAGGCGAGGCAGCTCGCTGTGTAGGCGATCTCCGCACCGTGCAGCGCCTCGGCACTCACGCCGTCTGGCGTGCCGGGCTGACTGCGCTCGCCAGGAAGGAACAGGGTTCCCATCCAGAACAGGTCTCAGGGAGACGGTGCACCTTGCCCCACGGTGGGCGCCAAGTGTCGGGGGTTGGTTGCGACATATGCCAAAGGATGGCTTATCATGGTTGGAGCGAGTAGAACGTCGCCGGTGCCTGGAAGCGGGATGAGGCGTAGACACGAACGCCGGCGTACTTTACCCAGGTTTGGAGCTCTCCTAGGAGATAACACCCCTAGTCCTGCTCTGCGGGGTCTCCGCATGATCACTAATGTGCAATGGTACAATGGTGCTCCTCGAGCTGTTTGCTAGAGGTGGAAGAAGGCAGGCTCGCTCCCTCCTCCTCTAGGTATGAGTCTAGTCCTGACAGGGTCGAACCCTTTGCATGGGTGCCCCGGGGGGTTTATATAGGCCTACCCCCAGGGGTACAATGGTAATCTGGCCGGGCGTAGGGCCCGGTCGTCATTCTCTCTGGTCGCCGACCTCTTTGCCGACAGCTGGGGCCCGCCGTCTGGTGGGCCCCGCCGTCTGGTCTGGTACGGAGCGGACAAGCCGCTCCCGCCGCTTGCGGGTCTTGCCGGCTGCTGACCACTGTAGTCGTAGCGCTAATGACGAAGGCTTGGTCGGGGCAGCGTGGCTACAGTCCCGCCACCTGGTGGGCGATCACTGTTGCCACTCCGTGTCTCATCTGGTTAATTGTGTATGGGGCCCGAGGGAGGCATTGGCCGCCTGCTAGTAGCCGGCCCCTCCGAGGTCCGGCTGCCCCAGCCTCCTCTGTCTTCAGGGGTCTGGCTGCCAGGTAGGGCCCGCTGTCTGCAAGCCGTACTTGACAGGCCTTCGTGGACACAGGACTCCGCCTGTCAGGTGTGACGTATGGGGGGAGAGGCAACAATGTCGCGTCGTGTAGAGATCCCCGTCTTTACGGGGCACTGTGGCCACGCCCATCCCTGGATTCGGGGGGAAGGCTTGCACTGTAGCCGTACCCCATCTTGTCTCTTTAATGAGGGCGCAGACTTTGAGGGCGCCATGGGCCGACTGCTAGGAGCCGGCCTCTTCGGAGGCCGCCTTCTCGGAGTCAGCCCGTCTTGAAGCCGCCTTCCTAAGCATGGCCATCTTCTGGCAGTCGGCCATTCAGCCAGTCGGCCACCAAAAGGTGGCGCTTCATCTTGCCGTCTTGAGGGGCGCAGCCAGCCCCGATGTTTTGAAAGGCTCGGGGGCTCGGGTTAGGCTACCCGTGGCCCATTACTCCGACAGACGTATTACTTGCCAGCCCGCCCAGGACTACCTCGCCGCCGTCTCGCCGTCCCCAACGCCCGAGGACGACCCTGCTGTCGCTTCTCGCTGCCCGGAGCTCCTCTGCCATGACTTCGCCGGAGCCGCCGTCCACGTCTCCTCCCGAAAGGCTTCATCGAGCCTCGCCGCTTGTTCCCCTGCAACGTAGGGTGAGGAAATCCCACCTTCCCTCTCACCTTCCAATCACCGCTCGGATCCCGCTCCGGTTCACCCATCGCCTCGCCGCAGCACCCGCCAACTACGACCGCCCGTGCTTTCGCATGCCCCATTCGCCCCTGCTCACCTCTTGCGCGCGCCAACTTCCCCGCTCCGCTTGGCGCTCGCGCCCCCTGCTTGCATTGTCACCCTGCTACCCTCGCCCCGACGTCTGTGGTCGCGCCTGCTACGCCCAGCTCGCAACCCCGACGCCTCTGACCGCGCCTGCACGCCTCCTCCTAGGTCGTCGCTAGCCCCTCCTCCGTGTGCGCCCCACTGCTCGCAGATGCGTCCGCCTCGGCCCTCCGGCGTCCACCTCCTCCCAGGCTTCGTCCCAGCGCCAGCCGCCGCTACTCCGGTGGCTCCCCGGAGCCCCGTCCGCCCTGCGGTGGCCGCCGCTCCCCAACCACGTCCAGTCAGGTGCGCCCCCAGCAGGCCAATGCCCGTTCGGGTTACACCCGGTAGCCATGCCCGATAGGTCCCCTGGCCAAAGACATGCGGGGTCCACCCCAGAACTAAAATTAAAATAAAATAATAATAATTAAAACAATTAATTAATTAATTAACTTAATTAATGTTGTTTAATTAACCTAATCCTTTAGTAAACTAATTAACCATGTTAATTAACCTAAGGCTATGATGAACAGGACCCACTTGCAGGGTTGACCTAGTCGACCTTTGGCCCTGCTGACATCATGATGACATCACGTTGACATCATAATTGCATTTCCTAAATAAAGTTAATTCTAAAAATGAATTAAAACTTTGAAAAATAATATAAAATAAACCGTTTATTAGATGAAAATACTTGGTACATGAAAGTTGCTCAGCACGACAAGACGAATCCGAATGTGCAGTCCATTCATTCGCCGCGCATCCCTAGCATGGCGAACCTGCAAGCGTCCCCCTCTAGTCTGTCCGTCTAAAAACGCGAAACACCCGGAATACTTTTTTGGATGTTTCCCTCCTTCACCAGTATCGCTAGGTACCGCGTTAGGGCACACCTAGCACCCCTATTTACTTTATCATGCATCGTCATGCCTCTGTTTGTATTGTATTCATTGTTTCTTACCCCTCTTCTCTCCATTAGACTTCGAGACTAACGCCACTACTGCTTCCTCGATCGACTACAGTGTTGACGACCCGTCCTTCTCTGCCGAGCTTCCAGGCAAGCAAACCCCCTTTGATCAACCAGATATCGCCCGCTCTCGTCTCTCTTATTCTTGCATTAGGTTTGCTACTGTTGTTGATTCGATAGCTCCTATTCTATTGCATAGCCTGTCATTGTTGCTACAATTGTTGATACACTCGTACGCGTCGGTGCTATACAAACGGTTTTTAACCCCTTTCCGCGATGGCATTTGGAACCGTCGCCTAGTGAGTGATAGCGATAGGGGGGTCCTTCCCACACGACCCAGAAACTGTCAGGAATATGCCCTCCTGGCACACACGCTCGGCAAAATAAGGTCGTGTGCGACCGGCGAGCGCTCAAATATGGAAATACGTACAATAGAGCTAAAAAATACAATTATATAGGCAAAATTGTTTCCGGTCGCAAGTACATCCCACACAGTCAGTCCCCGCTAAACGTTTCCGTTCGTATGTACATCTCACACAATCGCTCCAAGGAAAACTTTTCTGTTCATAGGTACATCACACACAATTTTTCCCGTTAAATCATTTGTGATAGCGTTGCCATTGCACATGATATTAACAATTTTATCATTTGCATTATTGAATGCATCACACACGGTCCGTAACTGTGTGGCAAAGGGTGTCCATCACACACTGTTTTTATGTGGTAAACGTTTGCGCAAGGTGGCCTAACGCAAACAGTTTTCAAGAGAAAGTCGTGTGTGATTGTTTATTGATCCAACATGGTTTATTCCTAAAAACTATGTGCGTTGCCTGAGGTCACCGCCCACGATATTTTTTTCAATAACCGTTTGCAATAGCAAAACCCATTTAGCAGGCTAATTTCCCTATTAGTAATAATCTATTTATTAATCTAATTGACATTCATATTAAGCACATAATATATTTCATTTCCATATTAAGGAAGTGTAATTTCATAATTGAAATACATCAGAGTACAACAAGATATAGCTTCAGCACTCAGCTACCCCATTAGACAACTACACCAGCACTAAATTTCACATGCAACATGTAGAACCTTTCGAAATTAGCATCATAGACGGTATATAGACAGATGCATCTCATCTAGAAAAACTGTTGAAGCGGAAGGTGAATATTGATCCTTCATTCATGTTGAAGGTCTTTGCAACTTTAGGCCAGTGCCTGTGGATGATTGACCGTCTGTCCTTCGTCCTCTTCAGAAACACTTCAATATTGAACCGTGGGTGTTGTTTGAAAACCTTCCTCGCCTCCTGACCATAGAGGTGGTTTGAGAGGTAATCAGTGAACTACTTTGGAAAGGCTTGAAAACAAGGATATGCATAAATATCTTCTCCATATTGGAAATGGGGCAAAGGAATAAAAAGGCAAGGTATAATAGTTAGTACCATCTTGTAGTGAACTGATCTCTTCTTCATTGTGCAGACAAAGATCTTGTTGTTTTTTGTCGCTAATTTCATTATCCTAACAACCTTTCTGAGTTTTTTGACTTGATTGATATTCATGGACAACTCATTTCCCCATATGCAAAAAAAGCCGAATAGTGGGTCAAAACCTCTGACAGCAGGACCTACATGTGCAAGACCAAATTGTTAAAAGCTAAATATTATAATGGTTCCTGCAATTGCACAATAATGTGCTATTAGACAATGAACCATGCATGTGCGTTTAACTAAACACCACAACAAATGAACCAAACGTTAACTGAGCACCACATTGCACAATATAACATACTCCTAATAGAAGATCAGACAGTTAACCAAACCAAGCATGCTTAACAACTTGGAAATATAGCAATTGTATTTGTTTCTCATGTATTTAGTAGAGCCAAATTCGATTTATTTCTCACATGGTATACAATAACAGAATGCAGCCACAAAATTTGAACATCGCATTGTAGGATTGAACCAAACAATTAACTAAACACCACAACAAATGAACCAAACATTAACTGAGCACCACATTGCACAATATAACATACTCCTAATAGAAGATCAGACAGTTAACCAAACCATGCATGCTTAATAACTTGGAAATATAGCAATTGTATTTGTTTCTCATGTATTTAGTACAGCCAAATTCGATTTATTTCTCACATGGTATACAATAACAGAATGCACCCACAACAATTGAACATCGCATTGCAAAATTGAACCAAATAGTTAACTAAACACCAGAACAAACAAACCAAATGTTAAATGAGCACCACATTGCACAATATAACATACTCCTAACAGAAGATCTGGGGGTCAGCACGAATGGCAGCCATCGCGACCTCATCCGCGCGTGTGGCCACGATTTGCTTCTCCGCTGCCAAATGCTCCTTGAGATCCTGGCTATACTGTGTGCACCATGGCTTAGGGTGGCGCTTATTTGGTGGAGGGGTCAGTGATTGGGTGGAAGGTGTCGCACTCGCGCCTGCGGTCGGGGCATGTGGGATGTGGAAGGAGGAGGAGGATGGGGGTTGAAGGAAATATGCCCTAAAGACAATAATAAAGTTGTTATTTATATTTCGTTATATCATGATAAATGTTTATTATTCATGCTAGAATTGTATTAACCGGAAACTTAGTACATGTGTGAATACATAGACAAACAGAGTGTCACTAGTTTGCCTCTACTTGACTAGCTCATTGAATCAATGATGGTTATGTTTCCTAACCATAGAGATGAGTTGTCATTTGATTAATGGGATCACATCATTAGAGAATGATGTGATTGACTTGACCCATCCGTTAGCTTAGCACGATGATCGTTTAGTTTGTTGCTATTGCTTTCTCCATAACTATACATGTTCCTATGACTATGAGATCATGCAACTCCCCAATACCGGAAGAACACTTTGTGTGCTACCAAATATCACAACATAACTGGGTGATTATAAAGGTGCTCTACAGGGGTCTCCGATGGTGCTTGTTGAGTTGGCATGGATCAAGATTAGGATTTGTCACTCTGATTGTCGGAAAGGTATCTCTGGGCCCTCTCGGTAACGTACATCACTATAAGCTTTGCAAGCAATGTAGCTAATGAGTTAGTTATGGGATGTAGTATTACGGAATGAGTAAAGAGACTTGCCGGTAATGAGAGTGAACTAGGTATTGAGATACCGACGATCGAATCTCGGGCAAGTAACATACCGATGATAAAGGGAACAACGTATATCGTTATGCGGTTTGACCGATAAAGATCTTCTAGAATATGTAGGAACCAATATGAGCATCCAGGTTCCGCTATTGGTCATTGACCAGAGACATGTCTCGGTCATGTGTACATAGTTCTCGAACCCGTAGAGTCCGCACGCTTAACGTTCGGTGACGATCGGTATTACGAGTTTATGTGTTTTGATGTACCGAAGGTAGTTCAGATACTCAGATTTGCTAAAGGACATGAAGAGGAGTCTCGAAATGGTCGAGACGTAAAGATCGATATATTGGAAGCCTATATTTGGACATCGGAATGGTTCCGGGTGAAATCGGGAGTATACCGGAGCACCGGGAGGTTACCGGAACCCCCCGGAGGTATATGGGCGTTATTGGGCCTTAGTGGGAGAGAGGGGAAAGGAGCAAAGGAGGGGGCGCCCCCCTTTCCTTCCTCCTCCCTCCTCCTTCCTTCTCTCCTGAATCCAACAAGGCAAGGGGGAATCTGACTCCCGGTGGGAGTAGGACTCCCCTTGGGGCGCGCCTAGGAGGCCGTCCCCCTCCCCCTCCTCCACTCCTTTATATACGGGGGAGGGGGTGACGGAGTCCTGGACTAAGGGGTCCTCGGGCATCCGGCTTCTTATCTATTGGGCCAGACTGATGGGCTGTGAAGACATGAAGGACGAAGACTGCACCTGAGTCCGGATTGGACTCTCCTTGGCGTGGAAGGCAAGCTTGGCGACCAACTATGAAGATTCCTTCTTATGTAACCGACTCTATGTAAACCCTAGATCCCCCCGGTGTCTATATAAACCGGAGGGGTTAGTCCGGAAAGGAGATATTCATTACCATAGTCATACAGGCTTGGCTTCTAGGGTTTAGCCATTACGATCTCATGGTAGATCAACTCTTGTAACACCCATATTCATCAATATCAATCAAGCAGGACGTAGGGTATTACCTCCATAGAGAGGGCCCAAACCTGGGTAAACATTGTGTCCCCTGTCTCCTATTACCATCGATCCTAGATGCACTGTTCGGGACCCCCTACCCGAGATCCGCCGGTTTTGACACCGACATTGGTGCTTTCATTGAGAGTTCCACTGTGCCGTCCATGAAAGGTTCGATGGCCCCTTCAATCGTCTATAGCAACGCTGTCCAAGGAGAAACCTTCCTCCCCGGACAGATTTTTGTGTTCGGCGGCTTCGTAGTGTGGGCCAACTCGCTTGGCCATCTGGAGCAGATCGATAGCTACGCCCCTGGCCACCAAGTCAGATTTGGAAGCTTGAACTATGTCGCGGATATACGTGGAGACTTGATCTTCAATGGATTTGAGACCGCAGCGATCGCTCCCCCTCACTCCGAGGAACATGACTTAAATCTGTCATCGGATCACATCCAGGAGATGGTTCCTGTTGCTACAACGACCTTAGAACCGGAGCAGATCGTGCCATCCGAAGCCACAGAGTCCGCGGCGTCGGAGCCACACACGGACTCGGCGCCTCACAATATCTGCGTCAATGGAACTCTGGATTCGTCTCCGGCTATAAGTTTCGGACCATGTACGCCTGCGGACACCGAGCTGGATCGGTTATCAATTTTTGAATTTAGCGCCGTATACATCTTCCAGCACTCACCTTTGGGTGATGTGCTCACCTTTGGGTGATGTGCTAAACTATTTAAAGAACTTGTCCTTGGAAAGGGACTCATAGCCAAACTATGTTCGGTTCGAGCCGGAGGCTAATGATGAGAAATTTTGTTTCCCACCCGCCACCCACTTCATAGCCACTATCGATGACCTAACCGACGTGCTCGATTACAGCTCCAAAGACATCGACGGTATGGACAACGCCGCCGACCAGGAGCAAGGCCAAAACCCACCATTTATTGGATGTTGGACGGCCACCTCTTCGTACGATGTGTACATGGTCGACACGCCTAAAAAAGCTAGCGACGATGACAAAGGAGATCCAGTTGCGAATAAACCTTCTGAGACACAGTCCAAGCGCCGGCGCCCTAAACGCCGCTCCAAGCCTCGTCGCTCAAATGATGGAAATACTAGCACCGAAGAGAATAGTACTCCGGGTGACGTCGAAAACAATGAAGACCCCGTTGGGGCTGCATCCGAACAGGAGG
Organism: Triticum urartu; assembly: GCF_003073215.2. Taxonomy (NCBI): domain Eukaryota; kingdom Viridiplantae; phylum Streptophyta; class Magnoliopsida; order Poales; family Poaceae; genus Triticum; species Triticum urartu. Next base: position 384,997,201 of record NC_053026.1, on the reverse strand, counting down.
AACAAGACAACGGGCAAGATAACCCTGATAATCAGGCCATGCCCAATGACCTAGACAATGATAGTTATCGTCCAGTCTGTGAGGATGATGAGAGCCTCGAAAATGAGGACTTCATCGTGCCTGAGGCACCCCTCAAGCAGGAGCGCTCCAAGCGCCAGCTAATAGCCACAGCAAGAAGCCTGAAGAAGAAGAAGCAGCAGCTTCAAGCTGATCAAGACCTACTCATTGATAGGTGGACTAATGTCCTGGCAGCCGAAGAATACTGTGTCAAGCTCCCAGCCAAGAGGACGCTTCCTGACTCGAGATTACGGCTACCTATTCAGGCGTGACAAACCTAGTCACACCTGGGCCGATAACCGCAGACGCACTCCACCAGAGGTGCGTCGCGATGTGGCCCGATATAGAGGCGCCACACACCCTCTCTGCTTCACAGATGAGGTGCTGGATCACGAATTCCTCGAGGGGTTCAAGCCCATAAATATTGAATCATACGACGGAACAACCGACCCCGCAGTATGGATTGAGGACTTTATTCTCCACATCTGCACGCCATCAAATACCTCCCACTGAAACTAAAAGGACTAGCTAGACACTGGCTGAATAGCCTGCCCGAGAAATCCATCGGCAGCTGGGAGGACTTGGAGGAGGCCTTTCTTGACAACTTCCAAGGTACATATGTCCGGCCACCCGATGCCGGTGACTTAAGTCACATAGTCCAACAATCTAGAGAATCAGCCAAAAAATTCTGGACTAGGTTCCTAACCAAAAAGAACCAGATCGTTGACTGTCCGGATGCCGAAGCCCTAGCGGCCTTTAAGCACAGCATCGGTGACGAATGGCTAGCACGCCACCTCAGCCAAGAAAAGCCGAAGTCAATGGCAGCCCTTCCGGCACTCATGACCCGCTTTTGCGCGGGTGAGGACAGCTGGCTGGCTCATAGCAAAAACACAGGCAGTGAGACAGGCCCCTCCGAGGCCAAGAACAGCTCCGGATAGATCCAGCGCAACAGACACAAAGCCGAAGCAATGGCGACAACACCGATGACACCACCATTAATGCCAGATTCAACGGCTCCAAGTCCGGACAGCGAAAGAAGCCCTGCAAAAAGAACAGCGAGGGACCATCCAGCCTGGATCGCATACTCGATCGTTCGTGCCAGATACATGGTACCCCAGACAAACAAGCCAATCACACCAACAGAGACTGTTGGGTTTTCAAACAAGCTGGCAAGTTAAATGCCGAAAACAAAGAAAAGGGACCACAAAGTGAGGACGAGGATGAAGATCCCCGGCAGCCGAACACCGGAGGGCAGAAGAAATTCCCCCCTCAAGTCAGAACGTTGAACATGATATACGCTACGCACATCCCCAAAATGGAGCGCAAGCGAGCACTTAGGGACGTCTATGCGGTAGAGCCAGTCGCCCCAAAATTCAATCGGTGGTCATCATTCCTGATCACCTTCGATCGTCGAGGTCATCCAACTAGTATCCGGCATGGCAGTTCAGCCGCACTGGTCCTTGACCCAATCATCGACGAATTTCACCTAACACGAGTCCTAATGGACGGCGGTAGCAGCCTCAACCTGCTCTATCAGGATACAATGCGGAAGATGGGCATTAATCCCTCACGAATCAAACCCACAAGGACTACCTTTAAAGGAGTCATACCAGGTGTTGAGGCCCGCTGCACGGGCTCAATCACGCTGGAGGTGGTCTTCGGTTCCCCGGAAAACTTCCGAAGTGAGGAGTTAATCTTCGATATCGTCCCCTTCCGCAGTGGCTACCACGCACTACTCGGACAAACCGCGTTCGCTAGATTCAACGTGGTACCACACTATGCTTATCTCAAGCTGAAGATGACTGGTCCGCACGGCGTCATAACAGTCAACGGAAACACAGAACGCTCCCTCCAGACAGAGGAGCACACCGCCGCCCTAGCAGCAGAGGTACAAAACAACCTTCTCAAGCAGCATCATAGTCTGGCTGCCGAGCCCCTGGACATCATTAAGAGGGTCCGGACTACACTGCAATAGGACAGTGCGGCTTGTCAAGAGCTCGATTAGCAATTCGGCCTCCGTCCCAATCCCGATGAGGTAGTGGCATTCATACCACGCGTCCATAACTACGCACTCAAAATTCCATGGGCATCGACGGAGGCACAAGCTATCCCGGGATCCACGGTTCGGCCAGACTGATCCCGGACACACATATAACTTTACTATCTTCTTTTCCCTTGTTTTAGGTTTCTCCCATGGGGGCCTCCTTCGACGGCCTGATTAACAATCCCGTCAAAGGACAAACACACCAGACTGACACGGAGCACAGGCGTACATGGGAAGACCTAGAGGCTAACCGTTTTTCAGGACCCACGCGCAGTCCGCCTCCGGGTATGGCATGTCAAATAGTCGGGTGCTTATTGCATTATTTTGTACCAATGTGCTTGGACGCATTAACCCAACTACAATGGAAACAGTTCATGATCCAAGTTCAAGGGATCCGGATCCTACCTCCGTTCTCCCTCTGTTTTCCTTTATATTACTTATTTCCTAGCAGCCGTACACTCTGGTATGTTTCATATTTGCCAGGGGCTCCCCATCGCCCCACAATACGGCAAAAAAGTCCGAATAATCCCTAAAGATAAGTTCGGCACCCCGAATTTAGCATTATATGCATTGGCTTCGAATCATGTCTTTGGTCAATAGTTGGGTTGCCCGGCTCCTGTGCTTGCTACCCTATGTTCCGCTAAATCAGCTAGGGTAGTAAAGGGAGAACTACTATGATTGTGCCCTGGCCTTGACCAGATGAGCACCTCAGTAGGGAAAGCCGAAAACTGACCGTCATGATACGGCGAGAGCCGGTCAGCTGTTTGAGGGTCACAAATCGTTCGAGATTTTTTCCGCATTATGCGAAAGATCGGCACTTCCCGATCAGATGCTGAAAGCACCCTGGTTCGAACCAGGGGCTGCACATACGCTTTATTATAAAACTCCTATGGCTAAGTGAGGGCGTTTAAGCCGTACAGTCTGATTGCCTTGTTCGTTGCACTAAACAACTCCTTCAAGGACCATATAATTGGATCAAGATTTTTTAGAATCCATCCCGAACACCTCCGTACTACCTACGTGAGGGCAGAAGCCGACGACTGGCCAACCCTCAGATTACATACAACACGGCCGCACAGGAGGAAACAATTCAAAGCATAACAATATTACATTACACAACAGGCTTTGTTCCCATAATACAAGGCAAAGGTAACATGAATACATTTATTCAAATACAATGTCCTGCGAACATTGCGCTGCCGCAAGGCGAGAACCCTCCAAGACATCCGCAAAATACCGTTCGGGTGTGCGGTGTTCCTTGCCCTCCGGTGGCCCTTTGGTCACCTCGACGGCGTCCATCTTCGCCCACCACATCTTGAAACGGGCGAAGGCCATGCCCGCACCTTCAATGCAGGTCGAGCGCTTGACGACGTCCAGCCGAGGACAGGCGTTCACCATCCGCCTCACGAGTCCGAAGTAGCTACTTGGCATAGCTTCGGCTGGCCATAGCCGGATTATGAAATCCTTCATGGCTAGTTCGGCCACCCTATGCAGCTCCACCAGCTGTTTCAGCTGATCGGTGAAGGACACGGGATGCTTTGGCACCGCATACTGTGACCAGAATAGCTTCTCCGTAGAACCCCCTCCTTCGGCTCGGTAGAACTCCGCGGCGTCTGATACACTCTGGGATAAATCCACAAAAGCTCCCGGGGAACTCCAAACCCGGGTTTGTAAAGGTAGTGCTTCTCCGCATACTTGCTTTGCATCTTAAATGCCTTACCCGCCGTGATCTTCTTGGCCTCCTAGATCTCCTAGAGGGCAGCCTGGGCCTCATTTCGTGCGGTCTCCGCGCTCTGACGAGCCTTGGCGAGTTCAGTCCCCTGAACTGATGCATCATGCTCCAAGGCTTCGCATTTCTTGACCGCACCCTGGAGCTCCTGCTGGATTTCTTTGACCCGGGCCTTGGACTTCTTACGGGCGGCTTGCTGCTGGACAGCCTTCTCCTCGGCCTCGCCCAGGGCCTTCTTCAGGGCCTCGACCTCGGTCGCGGCTCCTGCACATATTACGACACATCGGTTAATATACATCACCTATCCTTTCTAAACACACACAGCAAGTCGTCACTCACCTTGCTTCTCCTGGAGCCGAACCTTAACCTCGTCGAGCTCGTTCTCGGTCCGCTCCAGCCTCTACCTAAGCTCAGAGACTTCGACAGCATGGGAGGTCATGGCCAACAGCGACGCCTGCTTATTCACACATATTACGTTAGTCTCTTACAATAGAAGATTGATCCTCTGTCCGGTTCTTCTTGTCGAACACCGGACAGTGTCTCAGGGGCTACTGGTTACACGAGGTTTTTCTCTCTCTTACCTCGAAACCTGTCAATGGGCTACTGCAAGCTTCATTCAGTCCACTCTTGGCGGACTGAATCTTCTCGATCACCGCACCCATAAGGACATGGTGCTCATCCACGACAGAGGCGCCTCGAAGCGCCTTCATCAGGTTATCCGGCGCCCCTGGATGGACAAGGGCCACCGGTGGAACTGGCGCATCCCCCTCCTTCAAAGGGGGCTGCTTGCCCGACTCCAGAGCCATATGGGCCTCCGGAATCGTATTCGATGGAGGACCGAGATGGATACGGCTCTCTACGCCAATCTCCATGGGGATCGGCTCCCCCATGTGTCCGGCAGTGGAGGTCTCGCCTTGTGGCGCTTCCCGGACAGCGTCCTGGGCTCCTCCCCGGTTCAGAGTGGTCCTCTGGGATAACACTTTGGTGTCGTCCCTGGCCCCGGGGGAATAAGCAGGCGGTGGCGACATGCTCGCCATCTCCAACGGATCCAACGAACCTCCAGATGAGGATCGCTGGATTAGGTCGCGGGTCGGACTGCAATAGCACAATTAACTATGTCATGATAATGCAGAGAAAGGGCCGGATGTGCGCATGAGCGAGCCGTGTCACTTACGATGCAGCCTGGTGCTTGGTGCGGGGGTGTTTCTCCGGACTGCTATCAACATCCCACGCGGTGTTGACCGCTGGGACGCTCTTCCCCTTCTTGGGCGTGTCCGCCACCGGATGAGCCGAAGCCGCCCTCTTCTTCTTCCTTTCCTCAGGGGGAGGGTTGTTTTCCTCCTCCTCTTCCTCGCCGTTGTCCTCAGGGATGGAGGAATGGGCTTCGTCGTCTTTGGACATCACGTCCGAAGGGCCCTTGCAACGGGGGACACCCTTGGCCCCCTTGGCCTTCTTCTTGGCCTTCTTCTCCGGCGCCTTATAAGGCGTCGGCACCATCATCTTCACTAGACGCGGGATGGCCGATTCTTTAGGCAACTGAGCCGGACACTGGATCCGCTTCGCCCTCCCCATCCAGTCCTGGAAATGCAATGATAAGCTCAGACATCATCCTTGAAATGATTAAGTTGGGGATATATCGAAAAATAGCATACCTCACTGGCGAGGTGTTTACAATCGTGACCACGGTCTGAATCCGTGGCCGGTGGCTTCCCGTTGCCCTTAAAAAGCAACTTCCATGTCCTTCGTGAGTAGTCTCGAAGAGCCTCACTAGAGTTTGATCCTTCTTCGGGTGGAACTCCCATAGAGGACGGCTTCGGCGCTGGTAAGGAAGGATCCGGCGAACCAGCATCACCTGGATCACATCAACGAGCTTGACTTTCTTGGTTATCATGCTCTGAGCGCGCGTCTGCAGTGCTATCACCTCGTCCAGAGAACCCCAATCCGGACTCTTCTCGACCCAGGAGGTGAGTCACGTGGGAGCGCTGGAGCGGAATTCGGCACCTGCGGCCCAGGTGGTGCCGCGAGGTTCTGAGATGTAGAACCACTGCTTCTGCCACTCCTTCACTGTGTCCACAAAAGTGCCTTTGGGCCAGGATACGTTGGACAACTTGCTCACCATAGATCCTCCGCACTCCGCGTGCTGGCCGTCCACCACCTTCGGCTTCACGTTGAAGACTTTGAGCCACAGCCAGAAGTGGGGTTGGATGCGGAGGAAGGCCTCACACACGATGATAAACACCGAGATGTTGAGAAAGGAATTCGGGGACAGATCATGGAAATCTATCCCGTAATAATACATCAGCCCGCAGACGAAAGGGTGGATTGGAAACCCTAGCCCGTGGAAGAAATGGGGGAGGAACACCACCCTCTCGGTGGGCTTCGGCATGGTGACGCCTTGTCCCTCGGCCGGCAGGCGGTGAGCGATCTCCTTCGCCAAGTATCCGGCCACCCGAAGCTCCGTAATGTTCTCCTCCTTGACGGAGGAGACCATCCACTTGCCCTGACATCCGGATCCGGACATGGTTGCTTGGGTGGGAAGAAGATGAGAACTTGGGCGCTGGAACTCGAGATGGGAAAGGCAGAGACAGAGAGAGGGCGTGAGAGAGGAAGAGGGAATCCTTATCCCCTTATAAAGGCAACAAATATTGAACGCCTCCTCACTCGCCTTAAGATTCGCCTATTCCCAAGGGCTGTATAAACGGCACATTTGGGTTACCCACGCCCGTATTGATGAGAATCCTGTAATAAGGGGGCACGATCTCTGCTTCGACAAAACGTGCCAATGGCAACCGCGTCTCGAAACATGGAGCGGCAGACGAAAAACTGTCCGAAATTATGACCGGACAGATGTGATGTCATATTGTAAAAGCTATCAGCGGATTAGACTCGTGTAAAAATATATATTCTCTCTATGGTTATGTATGGTGTATGACAGGTCTGGATACTGCCATGGCATCCGAAGACTATCTTGAAGTTCGGATAAAAGGGAACCCACCTTGCAATGCCGAAAACAATCTGCGCGGTGGACTCCTCGTCATTGAAGCCAGGTTCAGGGGCTACTGAGGGAGTCCTGGACTAAGGGGTCCTCGGGCGTCCGACCTGTTATCTATTGGGCCGGACTGATGGGCTGTGAAGACATGAAGGCCAAAGACAGTACCTGAGTCCGGATTGGACTCTCCTTGGCATGGAAGGCAAGCTTGGAGACCGACTATGAAGATTCCTTCTTATGTAACCGACTCTATGTAAACCCTAGATCCCCCCGGTGTCTATATAAACCGGAGGGGTTAGTCCGGAAAGGAGATATCCATTACCATAGTCATACAGGCTAGGCTTCTAGGGTTTAGCCATTACGATCGCGTGGTAGATCAACTCTTGTAACACCCATATTCATCAATATCAATCAAGCAGGACGTAGGGTATTACCTCCATAGAGAGGGCCCGAACCTGGGTAAACATTGTGTCCCCTATCTCCTGTTACCATCGATCCTAGACGCGCAGTTCGGGACCCCCTGCCCGAGATCCACCGGTTTTGACACCGACAGGGGGAACCCCATAGACACACAAGTTGATCATTGATCTTTAGCCATGTGCGGTGCCCCCTCCACCATAATCCACCTCGGTAATATCGTAGCGGTGCTTAGGCGAAGCCCTGTTCCGGTAGCAACAACATCACCATCATCACACCGTCGTGTTGACGAAGCTCTCCCTCGAAGCTCTACTGGATCATGAGTTCGCGGGACGTCACCGAGCTGAATGTGTGCAGATCGCGGAGGTGTCGTACCTTCGGTGCTAGATCGGTCGATCATGAAGACGAACGACTACATCAACCGCGTTGTCATAATGCTTCCGCTTACAGTCTACGAGGGTACGTATACGATACTCTCCCCTCTCGTTGCTATGCATCACCATGATCTTGCGTTGCGTAGGAATTTTTTTGAAATTACTACGTTCCCCAACAGGTGTCGGGTATGGATTACCTGCCTGGATAGGCGAGGCCAAGGAGCGTGAAGGAGGGTTGCCGGCGAGGAGGCAGCGCTGCAAGCAAGGAGTGAAGGTTTCAACTTGGAAAGGAAGGCGGAAACGGGGGAAATGTGGATTTGGGTAAGAGGGTGGGGAGGTAGATATTTCCGCACAAGCCAAAATTTTGGAATCGCTTCAGTGAAAAAACTAGCGTGCAAAGAGTCATCAGACATGGTCCCTTATTCAGAGCGGGCTGTGGACTGTAGCCATCGCACTTTCTCATGTAAGCCATATGCATACTATAATCCTACCATGCTCCATGATACTCTGTGTTGCATCTCACACGGTTGGTGATAATAAACAGTGTGGGATATACTTGATTTTTCGTCTTGATTTGTATTACATAATAGGGTCACAGCGGCAATGGACGGTGTTTGAATTGCTAGACCTTTTATCTGCAGTGAACATGCAACTATATGTGTGTCATAAAAAACTGGAATTATTCAGGGTTCATTTGGAAATTTTATACATTAAATTGGTTTTCTATCCATTGTAGGTGCACAATTCAAAATTAATGCACATGCACATGGTCTGGTGCACCAACATGGGTTGTAAAATCATATATGTGTCCATGGGTCTATGCTTATGTCCCATGCAAGAAATGGGGATGAATTTTGAACACCACGTCACCGTGGCTCTGCGGCAAATTTTGAGGTACTTGCTTTTGTAATTCTAGTAAATCCAAAACCCGTTTGAAATTCATGAACCTTGGCATGCTATCATGGAATGGCATCAACATGCTGGGGTAAAAAATATTGTACCATTTGGGGCAGGTTGTGGTATATGCTTCTCACAAACCAGAGCTTCTCACAAGAAAGCCTCATGGTTCCATTAGGGAAACGTGTCACCTTTGTAGACAAAACGCCTATTCTTTATTTCAATTTTTTTCTTGGTGTCAACATAGAACAACAGGAGTGTCGTGTTAAATTTTGGATTTTATCGGGGTCATTTGGACATTTTTATACGTTAATTGAGTTTTCTAGGCATTTATGTGCATAATTCAAAATTGAACTACATGCACGTGCTCCGTCCATAAAAATGGGTTGCAAAATCAAATGTTTGTCCTTGGTTGCAAGATTAGGTCACATGCAAGAAATGAGAACGAATGTCAAACACCTTGACACTGTCGCTCGGCCGCTAACATTGAGTTACATGGTTTTAAAATTCTAGTAAATAGAAAACTCGTCTGAAATTCATGAAACTTGACATGATATGATGGAACGGTAGCGACATGCCGTGGTAAAATAGTCCCATTTGGGGCAGGTGTGGGTATAAGCTTCTCGCAAACCAGAGTTTCTCTCACAACAAGCCTCATGGTTTCAGTAGGGTACGTGCCACCTTGGGGGACGGAATGATATATGTTGCCTCTTATTGCTTTCAAAAAAAAATCGTGTCAACATAGAACAACATGAGTGCCGTGTTAAATTTTGGATTTTTTCGGGGATCGTTTGGACATTTTTATACGTCAATTGAGTTTTCTAGGCATTTATGTGCATAATTCAAAATTGAACTACATGCACGTGCTCCGTCCATAAAAACGGGTTGCAAAATCAAATGTTTGTCCTTGGTTGCATGCTTAGGTCCCATGCAAGAAATGGGAATGAATGTCCAACACCCTGCCATAGTCACTCGGCCGCTTCCCACCGCCGGTAGTTGTTGTGCACAACTTCTATGGATGAGGCAAACTTTAAAAGATTACGGTGTCATTTGTGACAAAGTGCCTCTTTGGTGTGACAATGAAAGTGCCATCAAGATTTCTCTCAACCCGGTACAACACTTCAAGACGAAGCATATTGAGATTCGGTATCACTTCATCCATGATCATATTAGGCGAGGGGAGATCGACCTCAACTATGTCAACACTCATGATAACCTTGCAGATATCTTCACCAAGCCTTTGGATGAAGCAAGATTTCGTGAGTTAAGGCATGAGCTAAATATCATTGATTCGAGCAATGTGGCTTGAACCCTTGCACACCCCACCACACTCAACTTGATATCTTGTTTAGGTGTAGGCATGGACATAGGGGGAGTGTTGTTCTCTCAATGAACTCTCCCTCCCCCCATTATGCATAAATTGATCAAATCTTTCACATTAGCCATTTGTGATGGTATTTGTGCTTCAAAGACGAGTTTTGGTCATGGGCCCAAGGATAATTCTTCGTGGTGCCATACCAATTAACTCAAACATAGGTGGCTCCGGCCACCGCCCTCTCTTTGGAGAGGTTGTATCGCGTGTTTGGTCCTTGTTGTCTTTTGTCCTTTCTGTTTTTGTCGTGCGCGTGTTTGAGTTGCCTCGTGTGTTTGCCTCTCTTCTGTGTGTTCGGTTGCTTGAAGGTTGCATTGCAAAGGCCATTTCCCTCTCTTTTTGCGAAACTTGCACTTTCTTGGGGTACGGTACTACCGTGGCATGCCACGGTACTACCGCGGGAGGTGGGCTGCTCTGTGGTAGCACAGCTGCGTCCACGGCACGGTACTACCGCCTCCATTGTGGCAGTAATTTTTTACTGCCGCTGGAGGAGCGGTACTACCGCCCGTTGTGCGGTACTTCCGCCCGGGTGGTACTACCAGAGGACCCGCGGTACTACCGCGCCTTCACAAGCGGGTGGGGGTTAAGAGCGGGGCAGGGGGAGTTCTAACTCCCCCATACCCATTCATCTCTTTTCCCCACCCCGTCTCTCTATCCTGCCCAAGAACGGCGCCGGAGGACCTCGCTGGATCTCTGTCTCCGGCCGCTCTCCTCGCATTCTGACCGGTGGAATCGTTCCCCACCTCGCCCTCTTGCCATGGAACAAGGTTTCTCCCCAAATCCCTCTCTCTTTGCCTCGTTGTTTTGTCTCTAGGTTTTTTGGGGAGATGCATGTTGTTCTTGAGATTTTAGGCCAAATCTTTGCAAGAGTAGGATGTAGGAGAGTAGTAGTGCAGTATAGATGTTATTTGGTATGTTGCCACACAGAATTTTTGATCAACCGTAGTACCACTCCACTGTTGCGGCTGAGCCCAGATCTGATTTACCCCGGATCTGACCCCGTGCGGTACTACCGCACCTACCGTGTGGTACTACCGTTCTGGCCACTTTCACCTCATACGGTACTACCGCTCCTCGGGAGCGGTACTACCGCGCGAGGCGCGGAAGTAAAATTTTACTTCCGCTTCGGGTGCGGTACTACCGTGCCATCCCGGCGCAGTACTTCCGCGGCTGGAGCAGCAGTAAAATTTTAGTTCCGCACAATGGTGCGGTACTACCGTTGAAGTCGAACCTTCCCTGTGGCAGCTACCCAATGTTATTTCTACTTGTTTCATTTGTTTTGTTGTGGTCTTTGCATTGATCCGTCTCGCTTCACTTGCATGTTCTTGTGTTGTGTGTCATAGGTGGTGGCTCCGGTTCCAATGTCCGTCGGTCGAATCCCATCCGCGACACGGGCTCAAAGCGCCTGCGTAACCAAGATGAGGCTCCATAGGGCTCCAATGCCCCCCAACGCAGAACCAAGTCAACCGCAACCAAGACCAAGGAGCCAACAATGGGCATGGATGAGATGCCACTAGCTGAGATTGTCACTCGAAGGAAGATCAACCCCTATGTGAATCCCCGTGCAAACTTCAGAGGGAATGGTTTGTTCTGGACCAAGCAGCAGAACCTTATCTTTCTGGATGTGCTCAAGGCCAAGCAGAACCTCTACGTGGACGTGCACTGGATTGATATGATTCATATGAGGCAAGATAAACATCGGGCATATTTTGGTGAGGCTTTGGACCTGGTGGAGTAGTTTGGCATTGAGGACTTGATCACTTCCCACTTGGACTTTGACCCTGATATTGTGGCCCAGTTCTTTGCTTCGGTCCACTTCCATACTGATGAGGAACGGATCATGACATGGATGACCAATGGACAACGGATGACCGCTAAGTGGAAGGAGTTTATGGATCTGCTACAGGTTCGTGGTGAGGGGCTCAACACGCCCGTTGGTGTTCGCCCTCATGCCAACCCCGCGTCTACCAGCAAGAACAAGCTTCAACAGTACTATGTTGAGAAGAAGCTTCCCAGTGGCAAGAAGGCGTGGGTGCTGAACCCATTCCTTGACATCATGCATCGGATCTTCCGTAACTCCCTCTTTCCACGCATTGGTGACAAGGATAAGGTACATGCCTATCTCGTGGATATGATGCTCATCTATGAGGAGGCGCGTCGTGCTCAGATGCAACCACTTGATGTCTCACATATCATGTGGTGTGAGTTACGGTTTGCGGTGTTCAACTGTAAGGTACCCATCTATGGTCCTTACCTGTTTCACTTGATCTCGAAGACTTGGGAGAAGCTCTATCCCCATGATGATTTTCAGGCCCCCGACTGGATCCATCACGAGCCCATCAAGATCCGCATCAAGCCTCAGTGGGATAATACCACTACCTGTGCAGAGGCAGAGGCTGCTCAGATGGATGTGGATGAGGATGAGATTGAGGAGGAGGAAGCAGATGCGGACAACTTTGCCGGCTACTCGCCTTCATCTTCTGAGCCTTCTTGGGCTAAGAAGCCGAAGAACAAGATGAAGGCTCTGTTCTACATGCAGGCCAAGGGACAGTACAGGTCTCATGTTGCTCAGAAGGAGAGTCGCCGTCGCGACAAGAGGATCTTGAGGATGTTTGGCAAGGAGATATCAAGTGGGTTCGAGAAGAACATCACTCCATAGGAAGAATGGATGGCGAAGCAGGGCTATCAGTGGACTAGATCTGAGGAGGAGCCCATCCCCGCTGTCGAGTCCGACGAGGAGCGTGACAAGTGATCACTTCAGCTGGGGCTACCACCTGTGTCGTAGGTGTCCTCTCCGCCTTTTTGGTGTCTCGATGCCAAAGGGGGGGAGAGTGTAGGGATTTGCGTGTTGTGTGTCGTGTTTGCTTTCGTTCTATTGGACCTCGTTTGCTTTGGTTTGGTTTGTTATGAGTCATTTTCCCTTATCATATGGTGTAAGACATATGCACTCTAGCGTATCTTATTGTCTTTCATGCTTAGTAGCCTGTGAGCTTATGCTATCTTGTGCCAGTTAACTTATGCTCATATGTAGTATCTTGCCTCGTCTATAAAATATAGGGGGAGTGTTGATCCTAGTATGTGTGTCATGGAGTCCAAAGCACATCTCCAGAGTGCACACATCTAGGGGGAGCCCGTCTATACTTTCTAGATGTTGGGTTTGCCTATGCTTTATTTTATATCCCTATGTGCAAATCCCGTATTGTCATGAATCCACCAAAAGGGGAAGATTGTAAGGGCATATTTATCCCTTAGTAGTTTTGGTGATTGATGACAATGCTTTTGCAGACTAATCGTGTGCATTGAGCATTTTAGATATATCATGTCTAGGCACAAGACGATTTGGTGCCCCTCGAAGACTATTGAAGACGGTGTTTCACTATGTTTCTTTTCGGTGGATTTGAGTCGTAGGAAAGCCGTACTATTAAGAGTGGGTCCGCATTGGAAAGGTTTGGGTGGAATCAACACGTACACGTATGTTTCTTTTGCACCACCTTTCCTTTGGCTCTTTGGAGCATCCTTCGTTTCTCCGTATCTCTGCAAAAGGAAGGACTTCTAGTGTTGCTGAACTGGGGCATGCGGTAGTACTGCTCCTCAGAGTGGTAGTACCGCAGGCCCCTGTGGTAGTACCATCCTTGGGTGCGGTAGTACCGTAGGTGCTCACGGTAGTACCGCTTCTCGGACGCGGTAGTACCGTGGCCTCAGGCTAGGCTCAGCAACACGAGCGGGGGTAGGGGCGTATGTAATTTTTTACATCCGCGCCCTATGCGGTAGTACTGCTCCTGGCTTGCGGTAGTACCGCGTCGGATTTTTGCATAGATCAAAACTCAGCGGAAGTTTCCACGGATGTATTTTTATATGTCCATGTCTTCCCAATCTAGACTATCCCGGCCCTGCGGTAGTACCGCAAGGGGGAGCGGTAGTACCGCGCCAGCGGTTCTACCGCCCTCTGCTTCAACGCATCAGGGCTGGTTTAGCTACTATTGCCCCAGCGGTTGTACCGCAGTGCCATGCGCTAGTACCGCAGGCCCTGGCGGTAATACCACATCTCTGCTGCGGTAGTACCGCTCATCGCAGACTGATTTAGTGGACAATGGTTGGATTTGTTCTTCCACTATATAAGGGGAGTCTTCTTCTCCGAGTTGACCACCTCTTCCATCCCCAAGCTCCATTGTTGCTTTAAGATCCATTTTTGCTCGATCTCTCTCCCTAGCCAATCAAACTCATTGATTTTCTAGGGATTGGGTGAGAAGGCCCCGATCTACTCTTCCACCAAGAGAAATTTGATTCCCCCACTAATCCCTTGCGGATCTTGTTACTCTTGGGTGTTTGAGCACCCTTGACGGTTGAGGTCACCGCGGAGCCATATTCCATTGTGGTGAAGCTTCATGGTGTTGTTGGGAGCCTCCAATTAAGTTGTGGAGATTGCTCCAACCTTGTTTGTAAAGGGCCTGTCGCCGCCTTCAAGGGCACCAATACTGGAATCACGGCATCTCGTATTGTGTGAGGGCGTGAGGAGAATACGATGGCCCTAGTGGCTTCTTGGGGAGCATTGTGCCTCCACACCGCTCCAATGGAGATGTACTTCCTTTCAAAAGGAAGGAACTTCGGTAACACATCCTCGTCTTCACCGACTCCACTTTTGGTTATCTCGTACCTCTACTTGTGCAAGTTTACTTTGTGTTGCATCTCTTGCTTGCTTGTGTACTTGTTGTTGTTGCATCATATAGGTTGCTCAACTAGTTGCATATCTAGACAACCTACTTTGATGCAAAGTTTAAATTGGTAAAGAAAAGTTAAAAATTGTTAGTTGCTATTTCGATCCTTACAATTGCATTGCACACAGTTTCGTCGAAGGGTCTCTGATCGTAGTGTCGCGTTAGCAGCATCCTGAAGTAGTGATACCTTTACCTGCTATCCTAATGCTTAGAATAGGTTGCTAGTACTTCATCAGTGGCCCTACATTCTTGTCTGTCTGCCATGCTATACTACTGGGCTGTGATCACTTTGGTAGGTGATCACAGATATATACTATATACTACTATACTGCTACATCACTTATGATACTGTTCGGATGTGAGGCTGAAGGGACAGGTGGTTCCATCCACGTAGTGGTGGGCTTGGGTTTCCGACGGCCCCCCGAGTGTTACTTTGTGGCGGAGCGACATGGCAGGTTGTGACCATCTAGGAGACATGTGGGTCTGGTCCTGGTCGTCATCCGCGGTTACTTCAAAATAACACGCTTAACGAGGTCTGAATATTTGATCTGAGTCTGGCCACTGGCCTATACGCACTAACCAACTATGCGGGAACAGTTATGGGCACTCGACGTCGTGGTATCAATCGAAGCCTTCTTGACGTCAGCGGTTGAGCGGCGCGCGCCAGATTGGACTGGAACGCCTGCTCTTATATTAGGGAGGCTAGGTCTGCTTCTGGCCGCCCATGCAACGTGCAGGAGTGCAATGGGCGATGGGCCCAGACACTGCGTGCTTAGGATTTAGACCGGCATGCTGACCTATCTGTTGAGCCTAGGTAGGGCTGCGATGTGTTGATCTTCCGAGGCCGGACATGACCTAGGAAAGTGTGCCCAGCCAGAGGGATCCAGCGTGTTGGGTAATGTGGTGCACCCCTGCAGCGAAGTTTATCTATTCGAATAGCCATGTCCCTCGGTAAAAGGACGACCCGGAGTTGTATTCTAACCTTATGACAACTAGAACTGGATACTTAATAAAACACACCTCTGACATGTTCCAGAGACAACCCGGTGATCGCTCTCTCACAGGGCAACGAGGAGAGGATCACCGGGTAGGATTATGCTATACGTTGTTACTTGGTGAACTTACCAGCTACTCTCTTCTACAAGCTTCAAGATGGAGGTTGCCAGAAGTGTAGTCTTCAATATGACTAGCTATCCCCCTCTTATTCTGGCATTCTGTAGTTCAGTCCACAAATATTACCCATTTCATTGATACCATTGCATATGTAGTGTAGATCCTTGCTTGCAAGTACTTTGGATGAGTACTCACGGTTGTTTTGCTCCCCCTTTTCCTTTCTTCTTAGATGCCGCAACCAGATGCTGGAGCCCCGGATCCAGCCGCCACCTTTGACGGCCCATACTACATCGTGGGTGCTTACTACTACGTGCAGGCCGCCGACGACCAGGAGTAGTTAGGAGGATCCCAGGCAGGAGGCCATCGCCTCTTTCGACCTGTATTCCAGTTTGTGCTAGCCATCTTATGGCAACTTATTTAACCTTATGTATGTACTCAGATATTGTTGCTTCCACTGACTCGTTTAAGATCGAGCACTTGTATTCGAGCCCTCGAGGCCCCTGGCTTGTAATATAATGCTTGTATAACTTATTTGTGTTTAGAGTTGTGTTGTGATATCTTCTCGTGAGTCTCTTATCTTGATCGTACACGTTTACGTGTATGATTAGTGTATGATTGAATCGGGGGCGTCACACTTTCAAAGCTTCCCTTCGCTTGGTTTATTTCCTTCATAACTGGACCATGATGGCCTCCAGAGTTTGCTTGAATGTCATCGACCGTGATCTTGCCGTATGAAGAGATGTGCAGATGATGTAAAGCTAAATCTTTGGCTGATGCAAGTGCTTCCCGTCACATGAGAGCTTCAGGTGTTATAGGATAAATTATTCTCAAAAGGACAATGATCATTGCTCCCATCGCAGCAGAAATAAGAACATATCTATGATTGCCATTTATGGAAATTTCTCCATCAAAATTGATTTTCGGGTAGCTTGGAGGATGGGGTATCCACTTCAACTGTACCCTAGAAGCCATTATTGGAGGTTCATTAGATAGTCAGGCATGCACCTTGCCCAACTCATGAAGTTCTGAGATATATCGAGACACAAACGCGTATTTAGATAAACGAAGCTGAAAATATGCTTGTGAATCGTTTTCTCCTCACTGTCCATATTATGAAAAAGGGTTTTCCCCCGCTTTATATTATAAAGCATACCGCCAAGTATCCAACAACATACGAGTACAAGTTCAGACGAGAAACATCAAATAAACAAGGTCCGGCTGGGGGCATAGCCAAACTAGCCCCAAAAGCATGATAAAAACAACTCTAATCAGGTCCTAGTGGTGGTGGTAGTGGTGATGGCGGGGACATCGCGGCAGCAGAGGAACGAAGACCTACGATGATGGAGTCGGTGAAGCCACAATCGTGCCACTTGCTAAGCGGTCTCCAAAGCTGTAGAAATCCACACAATTTGAAGATGGAGTCAGTCACACGGCAAGGGATCATGTGCTCTATCACCAATTTATTGCGACAATTCCAAAGGATCCACGCCAGGGTACCCATTGCCACCCAAAGGGAAGGCCTACTAATAGGGGGGAGTCAAGGATCTCCCTAAACAAGTCTGGAAGATTATCATGACACCATGTCCCCCCACACACACAACCTCCCGGAAGAAGCTCCATAGGAAATGTGCCGTCGGGCACCGAAAGAAGATATGGTTGGAGTCTTCCGGTACGCCACATAAGGGATAAAGGCCATCACCCGGGCCATTACGCTTCTGGACCTCCGTGCCCGAGGGCAGGCGGCCACGCACCCATTGCCACAAGAAGATACGTATCTTAAGTGGTAGCTTGATCTCTCATAGCACCGTAAGCTCATTGGGTCCCGGGGTCGGCAAGATCATGCGGTATAAAGATTTAGTGAAGAAGATGTGTGGGGTTACCACTACCCTGTTGAAACTAGCATGTGACTAAGTGCCCTACCATGTCCTCATCCACAAGGACCCATATGCATTTCGCCATGTTGCACTCAACACGGGAATGTCTCCAGGAATCCAGCTAACGGCAAAAGGGAAACAATCCGAGCTTGCCATGCTGCGATACAAATGAACACCTTCATAGTTATAATAAATGCATCGCTCAATTGACTCATAGAAATCTTGATGGGCTAGGGAGAGCTCAATTAAGGGACTGCTTTTTTTTAGAAGAGCTCAATGGGCTGCTAACGCATGCAAGGACAAGCTTGGAGAACAGGTGTTGGATCCAATGGAGTGATTTCGAGCGGCAAGCAAGGGGAAAGGCCCCATTTCTGTTTCGAGCTGCCAAACCACACAGAGGCAGAATGACTTCGCCATCCCATTTACAGAAGTTGCTCTCATTACAAACAACGTTGTGCATATGATTTCCCGCTATTTCGGATGTACACTTTTCTTTCGGTTTATTGGTCATTAGCTGGATTTGCACAATTTTTTGATTTATATTTCGCTGTTTTCACTTTCCTTTTTTCTTATTACTGGTCATTCTATTTTTCCTTTTATTTCCTTTCTTTTTCAGGTTTATTTTTTGATTTTATCTTTTACACATATTTTTCATGAGCAATTCTTGAATACATGATGAATTTTTTGCAATACACGACGAACATTTTCTAAACACATGATGAAGATCTTTCATAAAAGGTCACACATTTAAAAATATGTTTAATACATTTTAAAGAAAAATTACTTGCTTTCAGAAAATGTTCGTGCATTTTAGAAAAAATATTTACATGTTTCTTACAAATTTTCAATCATATCAAAATATATACATGTAGTTTATCAAAGTGCACGCATCTTTTAAAGACAATCTTCATGCATTTTTAAAAATGTTCACACACACACACACACATGGGCATATGAATCAGTCCTATTGTTTTTTTTTTCTTCCAGTTTCCCAATTGCTAGAAAAATGGTTACACATTGTTTTTATTTAATAATGTGAGTTAGAGAGGTAATAAAATATATATACTGCAAAATAAAAATCATATTTTCGTTTTATACATTATTTTAAAAAATACATGTTTATGTGAAAAAATCATGTAAATACATGTTTATGTTTATTTTAAAAAAATCATGTATGTTATAAAGTGTTTCGAGAGAATTCTTAGTGTATTTAGGAAAGATGTTCGTACATTTAGAAAACAATATCCACACATTTAGAAAATGTTCCTGCATGTTTTTAAAAATATCATTTCAGAAAATGTCCATGCAAAAGATTTATACGTTAGAAAATTTGTGCTTTAGGAATATATTTTTTTTCTATAAAAGTTTAAAGAGAAATAAAAACCAAGAGAGGTAAATTGAATAGAAAATAATAGTAATAATAATAATAATAATAATAATAATAATAATAATAATAATAATAATAATAATAAAAGGAACAAAAACCAAAGATGGGAAAAAACCGATAAAAAGGAGAGAAAACTGGCCAGGGTTACAAAACCATGACAAGCATGTGTAAGCGGTACGGACAAAATGGCGGCCCAAACATAGTTTTCTTAGCCCAGAGAATATGGAATGCCGCAAAGGTTTCATGTTGCCCATGCAGTTTTTTGTTTTGTTTGAGAAACATCGACATTTATTAATTAAGTAAACAAATTACATAGTCTTCCTTTTTTTTGCGGATTAGAGTCTTCTGGATACACTCCGGAGTAGAAAGAAAAACACAAAGATAACTAAAGTTCAAACAAGATTTAGCTAACATATGAGTATAGATATTAATTTGCCGATGAATGTGCTTGAAGATCACAGAGTTGAAGTCGAGAGCCACATGCTTCATGTCCCCCACCATTGCACCATCAAATGAACGATCTCAAATAGGGCGGTTGAGGCGTTGCGTCAATGAAAAACAGTCTGAAACAAAGATCATCGTGTTGTTTGCCGGCGAGATTCCGAACCACGACATGTGAGTTTCGTGGGTTGCTCCCTTCATACCCACAAGCAAAGCAAGCACACATGACCTTTAATCATAAGACCTGATGTTTTGTACCACGACACGCACCGGGTTATATATCTAAAAAAATAATATTGGGATCCGCATTAGTTCCACAAACCGGTTGAAATTCCTTGCAAGAAATGGTATGTTTTATGCTAAACTACGTGAAGATATATTGATTAAGGGTTCATCCCAAGAGAATCAATGTAAAATCATGAACTGAACATAGCTCAGATGGATGATGAAACCAGCCCATCTGGACTTGGAACGGGTGCTCATATTTTTCTGAATATATTTCAGACTTTTTGACGATGCTCGTTTTATAGGAGAAGATGATGTTTTTGGCATAGGGTAAATCCGCATGCGTTCATAGCGGTGGGTATACATTCATGTAGACGAGCTTCTATGTTTGCATTACGTGTCTAAGAGATTTTCTTTAAAACCAAGTGACTTATGAACTATAATATCTTCAAGAATCAAGAGTCCTCTCTTCACCGGCACAGAGACAATGCCATCGCCACCTCAAGTTTGTGAATCGATCGGGCCTTATCATTACACTAATATCTAAGAGCATCTACAGCCGAACCCCTCAAATCGTCCTTATACGTCCAGGTGGATGGCCCAGTCAAGAAAATGCAACCCAACCGACCCTAAACGTCTGGGCTGACCAACGTCGGCCCATACCTAGCCCATATCTAGAGCGGATATGGGGAGGCTAGCGTGTGCCCGGACACGTCCGCCACGTCAAACTGGCGGGCAGGACCCATGAGGAAACACGCAGAAATCCATCGATCCGAGGAAGCTCACATGTGCGCATTCATGTGACTGCTCCGGCGTGCCATCCGAGGGGACAGAATCTGCTATTTAAGACGGACAATGATATCAACCCTAGCTAGCCCCATCTCCACCCTTCCCATCCCTACCACACCGCCATGGGGCCTTGTCTGCACCCTGTTTTTAAGTTCTGAGCTCGCCATTTGGCAGTAGCCATGATTTGCCAAATGGTTACCTAATACAAGATGTTGACCCTGCAACACCCGGGGGGGGGGGGGGGCATCTAGTAGAAATGGAGGCAAGCGGCTTGCCTTCGGACTCTCTGGAGGAGGAGAGGGACGAGAAATACAAGGTGCCTAACGCGGAGGTGCAGGAGATGGAGCCGTCATACAGAGATGAGGAGGAGGACGAGGCAGATCCTACGCCAGAGCATGTTGAACTCTCCATGGAAGACGCGATGATGGAATTCGAGGTCGCCCAAGCAGAGGAGGCGGCAAAGCAACATGCCATCCTCAAGTCCATCCAGTTGAAGCTCGAGATCGATGCCAACTGTTGCTATATCCACAAGGCGCACATGGTGTTTGAGGAGCTCTTGACCTAGGAGGAGGACAAGGAGGACGTGCCGGAGTTTCGCCCGACCATGTGGCCGACTGCATGTACGATGATGATTAGATAGGCTAGAAATGTATGTAGATGAATTTTACATTGCATGTGCTAGTATGGATTTGGGATCTAGAAATGAAGACTATGATTGCAATGTCCAAAATATAAGGGTGGCCGGTCATAGTCTGCAAACATATAGGGTCTAGATTTGTGAAGTCTGGCGGTAGATGCTCTAAGAGCAACTCTAACCGATCCCTCAAAATTTAGAGGAGCAAATGTAGTCCTATAAATTGAGTGGATTAAAAAATTAGTTGTTTCTATCCTATCCCCAATATTAGGGGATTAAAAAAATTGAGTGACACATAAACACAATTTTGGTTCAAAGTAATACTTAAAGCTTACTCAAATGAATTTTGGTGCAATTTTAGATAACTTAACCAAAATTTAGACTAGAACTTACTAAAACTACCTGGTAGCTGTCTCGTTCTCGAACCTCTCCCAACCCGATTCGGCCAACCCTCCAATCATAGGGTCCTGCCATGCACCGTTGCCACCATCGTCGTCGTCACACCCGCCATCGAAGTCACTGGAGAGACCGATGACCGGCCTTGTCCCAGCCGCGTACCGCATGTACAGCTGGCGCTCGGTCTCAATGCGCTTCGAGTAGTGGCGTCGGAGCTCCGTCATGTAGTCCTCAACAGTGTGGGATGCCACAAGGCGCTCGCGGGCCTCCCGGTCTTCCTCCTCTCCCGTGCGGTGGCCACCGTCGGGTCGACGGGCTCCATCCACGGCAACCCCTCATGGAAGTTGAGGCGAGCGTCGGTGCCGTGCAGGAGGACCGACATGATGTCATGCGCGGCGGACTGGAAGGAGCCGACCATATCTTCTCGTGGGTATTGCGGTCGGTTATCTCCGCCACCCATGTTCTGCAACTTCGTTGTGGCACGTTCATGTATTGCCTCTGTGGCGGTGGAAGGTCGGGGAAGCCATGGAGGCGGGAGCGGGAGGAAGAAGCACCGCCACAGCCACGGTCTCGGGACCGCTCGTGGCGGCGTCGATCCACATGGGGAGTGGCCGGGTGGGATCCAAACATTATCGGCGGGCACCGATGTCGGAGTGGGTCTAGGTGAGGTTGGGGGCACGCCAACGAGGATTGGGGAGACAAGGAGAAGTGACTTGTTGATTTTTTTACTCCGTGGTCGCGAGGACAAGTAAATTTAAGAACCGTGAGTGGTTGGGAGTAAATTTTTTATAGCAACTCCAACAGCTCTTGTATCCTAAAAAACCATCCTTTACGGGAAGTTGGGGCAAAAAAGCTTCCAACAGCCCCGTAAACCCGATTTTTTATGCAATCCCGCATAATCACGTTCTCCGTCTTGCGGGCGGATAACCGCCTAAAGCTTCACGGGCGTGCTGCTGCACCGCCCGCCATGCACGCGCCGCTCCTAGCCCCTGTGGCCCTATCACTAACTTGCGGGCCTGAGCTATTAGCTAGTTTTTTTTAATTAAAAATAGGAAAAAAATAATATGGGACAATGTTAACGGGACTGAGAGAAGTGGCCATTTGAAAACTTCCGGTAAATGATACAGTCATTCTGTAAAATGACTTTTACGAAAAGTTTTTAGGGGGGCTATTGAACTTGCTCCTACTCCCCTAACATTTTTTGAGGTTCAGTTAGTTTCTGGTTAGAGAAGAAAAACCGGACTTATCCTTTTCTAACTAGTTAGTTAGAAATGCTCTAATGCATGCATATGTTTGTATTTTTCTTGAAGACGCACAGGAACATCGTTTTTTTTAGCTGATCATGATACACTGCTTAAGCAGAAGATGAACACAAAAATGTATACGAATCTTTTCAAGTAGATTCTTCCCACAAGCATATATGGATAGAAAAAGTCGACCTTTAGCAATGTGATTTAAAAAAGAAAATACTTGTTCAGAAGAAAAAAAAAGTCCGACTTGCCGGATTCGAACCAGCGACCTAAGGATTTATCTGCAACACTACAGTCCTCCGCTCTACCAACTGAGCTAAAGTCGGCTTGTGATTGGAAGGCCAAACACACCCTACTTATATATTGACCGGTGTAGAATCGTTCCGAACGTACCAACAGATTTTTTTTTTTGCGAGGATATAAACAGGTCAATAGGCATGGCGCTGGCCATGTGGTCCAACAAATCTGGAAAGCACTCCCAAAACTACCGAGCCTCGTGGAATTAAAACGAATTCACCATTTTTATTTAATCTCTTATCTCCGACAGCATATGGGAGTCTGCCTCTAGCTCATCAATCTTAACTTCTTGAGCGAACGCATTATTCTTCCTAGCAGCCATATTCAGTTAGCCATGAAGGGGCGTGCGGCAACAAGTAATGGTCGAGAAGTAATCCAAAACAATAAGGTGTGCATCAAGGTCGCTCATTGGGTGTGTCCACGTCAGACTAGCTAGGGACAAAAACGCTGCCGACGCAAGCATTGCATAAATGGCGGCCAATCGCGACACGACAGAGCTTTGCGCGGAGCAATTCCTGGTGTGGTGCGTGGCCAGTTGGAAGGCGCTGGTTCGCTCTGCGCTTGGGGCGTGCGAAGCCGCCGGTTCGCGTCACCTCGTGCGCACCCGAGTTCAGTAGCTGCAGGTCCTATTGTCAATTTCTTTGTGTGTTTGCTTTGTTGTGCTTGTAATATTAACCTCGACCTCGTCCTCAGCGGTGTCAGCGCCGGTTACCGCGCCGGCGCTTGTGTGCGTGTGCAGCAGTGCGGTTCACTGACCCGTGGGGCGTCGGAGATGGCGATGGGTGGGATGTGATGTCAACGTACAGTAGGCCTTTGCCCAGATACAACCTCCCCTCTATCTAAAAAAAAAATAGAAAATACTACCTCCCCTAGAACGCGAGCCCCTTTTTCTCCTTGATCCCACGCAACCTCCTCGTCTCGCTCGCTCTCCCCTTTCTCCGTTGCCCCACGCCGCGACATCCCCCTCCCGTCAGCGATGGAGGCCCTGCAACCCATGGGGACGGTGACGGTGGCCTCACGGGGGTGGCCTCGTCGACAACCTCGACTGGGTGGACGAACCAACGTCGGCTGGTGTGCCCGGCGACGAGTTCCCGTAATTGTTGGTCATTGCTACCTAGACCAGATGGGAGCACGACAAGATCCGCCACCACTAACCTTGCGTGCAGGGAGCTCCTTTCCTTTCTCATCCCTTGTATTTCTCTTCCTTTGCTTATTCTCCTCTGTTTCTGCCGTGGTGTAGCAGACCATGGAGGACTACTGGAAGCGCACTTCGTGCAGTCGCCGGCTTGCGCATGGACAAAGAGGAGGGATTAAGAGGTTGGAGGCCATGGATGTTGGAGCCCACAATAGGTGCTTGGCTATACACTTCTTTTCTTCTCCTCCCTGCAAATGTGCTTATGTTATTTTGTTCTTCACTAGCAGAATGTTCATCTATAGCAAGAATGAAGATAGTTCCCGCAAAAAAAAAACAAGAATGAAGATAGTTCATCAGAAAATCAAGCGAGGACTTTGAGAAAATGGGATTCCTTCTCCCTTTCTCCCTCTCTATCACTACTGATGATCACATGTTTCCCTCGATTTTTAGTTTATTTTGGTTATCCGTGTCATCGTGTGCTTTCAGTTATATTGTTTCCTAAATGAAAAACAAAAGTTAGTAGGTGCTATGTCTGATCATATCTGTTTCATGTGTTTGTTGTTCACACTGCTGGAATTTTCTAATGTTGTTTGTCTCAGGTTGTTCATCTCAGCTTGTGAATTTTATAATGTTGTTTGATAACAGATAAGTTTTCCCAGACAACTTCCATGGGCAGATTGTCATTGACTCACTTGGTATCTGGTACTTACTAGCATACTTTTACTACTTAAGTGCTAAGAACATTTTGAATTAACTGAAGGTAGCTTGCTTCTGTTTTATGGTACATTCATACTAATTATAGCTGACAGAAAATGTGCTTTGTCAGCATGAAGGTAAAAGATGGGAAGGTATAATGCTCATGGGCCTCAGTGCTACTATCATATAGAGATAACTGCTGCAAAGTTCATATAATGGTCCCTGTTTCTTTTATTGGAATATTGACATTGTTTTCAAAGATTCAATTTAGTTGGATTGAGTTTCTGTTTTAACTTTCTAACATGTGCATGCAGATGAACTAAGAATTAAAGGTAGTACTTATTTAAAGTTTCTTTTTCCATTGAAATGTGCAGTTTTACACATTTCTATGCCCCTTTTCCTATTTGTGTGCATCAAACAGTAGAAATCAATGTTAATATTCTTTATCTGCGAGCTAACTGAGAGGCATGTCCTTTTTATGTCAAGCTGAGAGTTCAATTGTCACAATGAAATCTAGGGAACTAAGGCAGGAGAATGGGATTTCACAGGGTAATTTAATTATAGCCTTTGCTTACAGTTTCCTTCTCTACATTAGGAGTTTCAATTCTGCAATTGTTTCTCTCTGTTTTCATAAAGTTGTGTATTTTCTAAATATATGATTGCTGGTTTCAGCAATATATCATGTGTCTACCACAACCCAGGATGCAAGGGCTTTATCTATGTCTTTTATTTGTTGTATCATAAACATCATCTATGCTTAGTTTGCGCATATTATGTTGGTACTTGATACTTCAACGGCGTGGTATATCTCCCACACCATCAGCTCTTTCCTATAAGGATCCCAAAACATGGATTAGTGGTATGCAGCTGAAGGAGTTACACTTAGATCAGCTGTTGAAGGAAACCATATGTTATTGTTACACATTTCACCTGTGTTCATGAATAGAAACTAAAATGTGCATAGACTGTAGTCTTATAATTGTTTTGCTGTCATCTAGACTGTACCAAATATGCAATTTTGGGAAAGGTCTACATTCTATTAAAAATAGAAATGGTATGATGCATACTATTTAAACTTATAAATGAAGCAGCAGATCTGCTTCATTTTCTTTTTTTTTTCCTTCTACAGCTCTACACTTGTATCCAGAAATTGATGATGTTACAGGAAATAGCCTCGAAATTTTTAGACTACCTGCTTCAATACAGAACTTTGGGTTAACGCTCGGATAGTTATTTTATTTATGCAGGGAAAATTACAATGCATGTTCGTTTTTTGTTGTTGTTAGGAATTGTTTTGTTTTATGATATGGATTTGTGTGTATTTTATCTCATCCGATATCAAACTCATAATGATGAACATCTTATCTAAACTCGTCGTACTTCTCTTTCTTGCTTCAGGTTGGGAAGCAGTCAATTGGTGATCATCGAACGTGTCGGAACTTCCAAGGAAATGTCTCTCTGTGGCTAAAATACATCGGTTTTCCCCTCAAGTCACTAAACTGCAATGCGTAGTTGGTCGGTCACTGTCAATTGAATCCCAGAATTGAAATGTCTTGCCGTTTTACAATTCTTGTTTTGCTTCACAATCTTCTCTGTTAAATAAACCTGTTTGTATATATGAAACAACACCTTTTAGTATCTATGAAACTAGTACGCTTGCTCTGCTTTATGAATGAACACTTATCTCCTGCAGTTTTTACCGTGTCTTATATTTGAAGCGCTATGCTCATCTGGATGACTTTTTTTTTTTGCTGAATTACACATGTTGTCATAAGACATTAACAAATACGAAAGCTTGACTGGTGCGCACAATTTTGCCTCAAGAGGCGCCACCAGGTGGCGCCCCAACCACTAGTGAACTTTCACATTGGCAAATCTATACCAGGTGTGGAGGTGTCATGCTCTTTTCTGAGTAGCTACTATAATTCGTATTGCCAAATTTCATTCAGTGTAGAAGAAATTATCAAAGGAAAAATCTTCAATGGCCCTAGACGTGGTGACAAATAATCTGGCGTCTGAGACTGCTACTCCCGCAAACACACCATGGCCGAACCAAACTCAGGGTTGGGTCGCCTTTTCGGTCGATGGTTCTTACTACGCACATGATGGTAAGGCTGGCACAGGGATGATTTTACGAGATAATAACGGCAAGATGATCTTTGCAGCATATAAAAAACTCTTCCATTGCAATGATGCCTTAGAAACGGAAATCCAAGCAATGATGGAAGGGCTCTTCTTGGAACTTGAAAGATCAAGCTTACCTATACAACTTCAATCCGATTGCACAGTTGCTCTTAAAGTGCTCACGTATGATTCTTTGGACAGATTGGCATATGGTCATTTGATTACTGAGATTAAACGTTCCATAAATGATAGGGTAGTTGTTCCGGTAAAAATTTCTCGCTTTTAGAATAGAGTTGCACATTGTTTAGAGACATTTGTACGGAACGAGGATAGCACTGCGTGCTGGCTAAACCATCCCCCTCCGTGTGTTAGTGAGTTAGTCGTTGAAGATTGTAATTCTATAACCTTGGAATAAATACCCTATGATTCCCGCAAAAAAAGAAGAAGATAAAAGTGAGAATTAACATTCAGCCACTTTAGATCAACAGGGAACATTCAGATTCCAAGGAGTCCGGCGGAAAACCAGCAAGGTTTTAGTCTTCACAAGCATATTAGATTTCTCTTTTTGTAGCTCTAAGCAATTGAATTAGACTTGATCGATCACGGCAGAAAAGAGTCAAAAGACCGAACCTTTTGGCAGTCCTTGATTTGCATTGTGCTATCTACCTTTGAACACACATTTGTCAGGGTCTATTTATCCGTACCTGCCCCTTCTCACATGACACGGCCTTCCTGGTAGTAGGAGCATTTGATCTGGTCAGCTGCACAAGCAAAACTTAAAACACGCAGGCCACACCTACCGGTTCGTGAAACTTTCAAGCAATTATCTTTTATAGAGTCTCGTACAAAACAAAATATACCTACCGATCGATCGGTCGGTCAATGGAGCATTCGTGCGTCAGTTGTTGCAAGTAAAATATGTCCGGTGTGTGTGAATCTGGTCGACTGGCCGTGCACTTTGTCTTATGCACTGGACGGAGACGGACGGACGTACTGGTTCAGAGTACGTTGAGTAGACTTCAGCGAGGAGTATGCAGCTAACGCGTAATTCACGGAGACGAAGTAAACTGACGGGAAAACTAGCAAATGCGTGTTCATGCAGGTATGGAGGTTGCCGGCCCTTCACTGTCAAGTGTCAACTGTGTTTTTTCAATGCATGAATGTCTGCAGCCACCAAATACTGTGTTCATAGGATAGGATTATCATAGGAATAGGAATCTTGTAAGAAATGAGATGACATGTATCTCAAATTCTATGAGTAGGAATAGGAAACAAGATGTCATTTGATTGACACCAAAGGAATTTTTCCATTGAGTCTAGGCTCTTTTTTATTTTCCTATAAAATGTGAAGGATGGGAACCAATCCCATGTAAGAATAGGAATTCATTCCTATGAACCAAAGGGCTCTAAAGGAAAAAATCCTATAAAAATTCTATCCTCTAGAATTCCTATGAAATTCCTCTAAACCAAAGGAGGCGAATCTGAATGGCCTTGATCGCGAAAATTGTGTTGCTGCTGGTTTAATTTACACGATCTGGATCGACCATGACGGGTGAAGATTATCGTTCTTTCCCTGGTTGTCCGTAGCCCTCGTCCGACGCGGGCAAGTGCAGCGCTGCAAACATTATCTTCCTTTCCTTGTTATAATCGGTGTTCAGATAAGAGGTCCCATTGTACTAGCGATCAGATACTCGTGTCCGATAAACATTGCTTCGTCGCACCCCCATTTTTCTTTTTGCTGGGATAAGAAACATATTTAACTTCAGTCTGGATTGACATGGCCAAGAAAGTTAAAACAGCCTAACAAGCACGTAAGCAATTCTCATCCCTTCTAAAAATGTGTGCCTTTATGGTTGATGGTCAAGGGCTCAGGCAAGCAAGGAAATGAAGCTTCAGGTTCTCTATTTGATAGAGTTCTAGAAATCCACAACAAGGAGAGGTGCAGCTGCCCTGAAAGCTACTCTCTCAAAATACCCACCCATTTCTTCATTTCTGAAGGTTAACTATGGACTATATAACAAAGGCTTGGCCTGCATGGAATGGAAGGGGAACAAGCACCATTATTTGCGGAGCCAGACCGGCTTTTCCTAGGGCATCGAAGATTAATGCCTACCCTTCTGCTCAGATATAGAACATGGCTAGGAGTCTAGTTAAGGACTCGGTGAGCCGGCTATTTCAGTTTCACAGTTAGTTTAAGGACTTTTTTAAAAGGATAGCACCATGTCTCTGCATCGGTTGATATATAAGCGTCATTTATTTTCCGATAATGATGTATGAACGTACGTGGATGAACATGGTTGAATTTTCGATACAGTACGTGACATCTCCATTGCATTTCATTTTCACCAAGCGCATAACAAGACTATTGCTCCCCAGTTATTTTCAAGTCAGTTGTATGCATGCATCGATTGATGCAGAGGCCGGAGGTTATTCTCCTTTTCGGAAGCAAATTATTTTCAAGTCATAGACAAGTTTTTCCTTATAAATATAATCTTTTATTGATTTTCGCTTAGTATTCAAATGATACAACCACAAAAGAGATCGGCTTCCGGTCTGTAAACTATACTGCAAATGCAGAAAACCACCATGACACAAGCACAATGGTACTAAAGATATAAAATATAAAAAGAACCACAATGCCACTGAGGCTCAAGATGCCGGAATACCGTCAACACCAACTCTTCTAGGTTGGCTAAGTCCAAGTATGAAACCAGTGTGCGCATAAACACTATAACCTACGCATGAGGGATACAAATAGTCAATTAAGCTCTCTCGTTTTCCGGAGGGAAATAGTCAATATAAGCTCTTGATCACGTCGAGCATGTCGATTTGCGGCGGGACACGACAAGACTGAGCTTTTGGTGAGGAGGCCTGTATCTGGCTGGATCGCATCCATGGTACACATCATTCATGCACTAGGATTATCAATTTTTTTTTTAATTTTGCAAATGCAACGTATGCGGATACGATCTGGTTTGCATCTTATCGTCACTCTTGTCTTACATATTGGCCAAGCTTTAGGTAAGCTAGCAAGGTAGATATTCTACTATACATAGGAAGCCGCATATTTCTAGTTAGAGGGTCGGCAAGCAAACCTGAACCCGTGACTGACTAATGAAGATTGCCGGCCTTCACTATCTAAATGCAGCCACCGAATCTCATAGAATATGCAGAAGATGAATCAACATTATTCATTGTTAATTTGTCATTCGAGCAAAGTTCAAAGTGCTTTTCCCAGGCCGTGTCCTCTTTGTAAGCAAATCCAAGAAACTTCGACTCATCTCTCTGCCACGGCCGCTTCTCGGTGAGAGTTTGGTGTGACATTATTGACTGGCTTGGCCTTCTGGATATCAAACCCCAGGAACGGAGCTCGATAGGTAGCGTCAACGAGTGGTGGGTGTTAGATTGATCTCTCCACCAATGGGCCCAACGGCTCATTGGGCTCTTGACCCACGCCCTGATCGGGGGCGTCCAGCCCAAGGAAGGCTGGTGGGCCCTTGTCGCGCAGTGCTATAAAGAGGAGGTGGGGATCAAGGGCACAGGACACGAGGTTCGTCACCGCCACTGTTCCCCACTCCTAACCCTATCCGATCCAGAGGGAGGCACTGAAGCGATGGGAAGCTCCGCCGCCGCCACTGCCTCCTCACCGCCGCCGCCCACTCGCCACCATGACCGACACGGCGGCCTCCTCGAGCCAAGGAGAAGTGTATGTACAGATCGATCTATCTCGTATCCCTAGCCTACACGATCTATAGATTACAACAATGGTATCAGATGCAAGGAGAAGGCATCGGTTTTCGGGTAGAGATTAAATCAAAAGCAAATACACAGAAATCACAAAAAGTTTTCCCTCTCCCCATGAACCCTAACCCTAAAAGAACAAGAGGGGCAAAAGGGCAAAGTAATCACGCCGCCGCAAGGCCGCGCCGTTCCTCTCGATTCGGACGTGCATCGGCAAGCCGAGGCGTCCGGAAGAAGAACCACCGGAGCTATCAAATGCTCGCCAGAAAAGAAAGAAAGGAAGACAACAAAAAAAGGGGGAGGGGGTAAGCACCGCGACCAAATCCCTCGACGGCGCCGCGCTCGCCGCAAGGGAGGACGCGCGACCGACGAGGAGGATGACCACGGCGCAAAGTGGTCGCGCTCCTTCTTCCGTTTTATCTCGCTAGAAAAGTAAAAGGAGGGGGAGTCACTACGCCTCTCTGTCTCTCTCTCGTGGAAAAGAAAGAAGGGAGGGGGAAGGCTCGCCGTTGTGGGGTCCCGCCATTGCCGGCAGGCCGCCGGCCGCGGGCGCACAGGGGAATAGAGGAGGGCGCATCTGCATCCCTCTTTCCCTCGCTCTGCCACAGGACATGGACAGGAACCAAAGGAAAAAGAAGAGAAAGTGACCGGGTCTCGCGCGGCGCGGTGGTGTAAGCCGTCGCCGGCGGCCGGCAAGGTGCCTCGTGCGGATGCCAGACGGCTAGGGAGGATCGCGGGTGCGAAGTGGATCACAGGAGGGCTCGACCTCGCTGCTCTCTCTCTGCCACAGGAGAAAGAAGAGGGAGAAAAGCAGAGGGAGAGGAAGGAGAGGCTCGCCGGCGCACTGGCATCCGCCGCCGTTGCTGGCGGCCGGGGCAGAGCCCCTCTCTGCGCTGCCCGCGAGATCCCGACGAGAGAACAGCGTGGCTAGGGTTTCGGCAGAGAGGCGTGAAGGAAATATGCCCTAGAGGCAATAATAAAGTTATTATTTATTTCCTTATATCATGATAAAAGTTTATTATTCATGCTAGAATTGTATTAACCGGAAACATAATACATGTGTGAATACATAGACAAACAGAGTGTCACTAGTATGCCTCTACTTGACTAGCTCGTTAATCAAAGATGGTTATGTTTCCTAACCATGGACAAAGAGTTGTTATTTGATTAACGGGATCACATCATTAGTTGAATGATCTGATTGACATGACCCATTCCATTAGCTTAGCACCCGATCGTTTAGTATGTTGATATTGCTTTCTTCATGACTTATACATGTTCCTATGACTATGAGATTATGCAACTCCCGTTTGCCAGAGGAACACTTTGTGTGCTACCAAACGTCACAACGTAACTGGGTGATTATAAAGGAGCTCTACAGGTGTCTCCAAAGGTACATGTTGGGTTGGCGTATTTCGAGATTAGGATTTGTCACTCCGATTGTCGGAGAGGTATCTCTGGGCCCTCTCGGTAATGCACATCACTTAAGCCTTGCAAGCATTGCAACTAATGAATTAGTTGCGGGATGATGTATTACAGAACGAGTAAAGAGACTTGCCGGTAACGAGATTGAACTAGGTATAGGATACAGACGATCGAATCTCGGGCAAGTAACATACCGATGACAAAGGGAACAACGTATGTTGTTATGCGGTCTGACCGATAAAAGATCTTCGTAGAATATGTAGGAACCAATATGGGCATCCAGGTCCCGCTATTGGTTATTGACCGGAGACGTGTCTCGGTCATGTCTACATTGTTCTCGAACCCGTAGGGTCCGCACGCTTAAGGTTTCGATGACAGTTATATTATGAGTTTATGCGTTTTGATGTACCGAAGGTTGTTCGGAGTCCCGGATGTGATCACAGACATGACGAGGAGTCTCGAAATGGTCGAGACATAAAGATTGATATATTTGAAGCCTATGTTTGGATATCGGAAGTGTTCCGGGTGAAATCGGGATTTTACCGGATTACCGGAAGGTTACCGGAACCCTCCGGGAGGTATATGGGCCTTAGTGGGCCTTAGTGGAAGAGAGGAGAGGTGGCCAGAGATGGGCCGCGCGCCCCTCCCCCCTTGGTCCGAATAGGACAAGGAGAGGGGGCCGGCCCCCCTTCCTCCTCTCTCTCCTCTCCCCCCCCCTCCGCGAATCCTATTCCAACTAGGAAAGGGGGGGAGTCCTACTCCCGGAGGGAGTAGGACTCCTCCTGGCGCGCCTCCTCTTGGCCGGCCGCCCCCCCCCCTTTGAACCTTTATATACGGAGGCAAGGGGCACCCCTAAGGACATAAGTTGATCCACGTGATCATATTCTTAGTCGTGTGCGGTGCCCCCTTCCACCATAGTTCTCGATAATATTGTAGCGGTGCTTAGGCGAAGCCCTACGACAGTAGTACATCAATATCGTCACCACGCCGTCGTGCTGACGGAACTCTTCCCCGACACTTTGCTGGATCGGAGTCCGGGGATCGTCATCGAGCTGAACGTGTGCTAGAACTCGGAGGTGCCGTAGTTTCCATGCTTGATCGGTCGGGCCGTGAAGACGTACGACTACATCAACCAAGTTAACGCTTCCGTTGTCGATCTACAAGGGTATGCAGATCACACTCTCCCCTATTGTTGCTATGCATCACCATGATCTTGCGTGTGCGTAGGAATTTTTTTTGAAATTACTACGTTCCCCAACAAGGCGTCTGCGGACTGGTTTTGACCAACCGAAAGTCGCGCGTGGCTGTAGGATCCCCACGGACGGACCAGATCAAAACCCTAGAGCGGAGCGGGCCATTGGGCCGAAAGGGAGAGGCAGCGCCACCCCGCATCGCGCTCGCTGGGCAGGCCGCAGGTTGTCCGCGCGGGCCGTTGGCTGGCCGCGTGCGCTGCGCCTCGCCTGCGTCTCGCCTGGCCCTAGCCACAGCGGCGCGCTGGGCCGAAGCCAGCAGCGGCTCGCGCTAGGCCGAGGCCACGCTGAGTTGCCGGTTTTATTTGTTTTTTTTCTGTCCATTTTTTTGGGCATATATAATACAGTTTTTTTATTCAAATTATTTCGAGAAATATTTTGTTTAGTAAATAGAAAAGTAAAAGTAATGCTTCTGAAAAGCAAAAAGTTCATGAATTTTTTAATTCATGTTTTCCGCTGCAAATAAATGAAAGTTTTAACATTTTAAAAGGAAAAAGAAAATTCTTCCGAAAAGAATAAAGTTCATGAATTTTTTATTCATGTTTTCCGCTGCAAAGTAAAAGTTTTATCCTCCAATTAAATTGGAACCAACGGGAAAATTTAGTTGGAAGAATTGATCTTAGCATTGTTTTTCCCCTGTGGGTGAAATCAGATGCGGATAGTCTCTGCTATGACAAAAGAAAGATATGTTTTTACGTTAAAATATGGTATTGTTATTTTCTGACCAACGTTGTTGATAACAGTACTATAATTCTATGAGTCTTATGTTCAAAGCTTAAATCTCTGATAAATTCTGTATCATAGTGATCAATTTTCAGAGAACAGTTAAGGATAAAGAAATGCTCTTGAACTAGAGAAATGTATATTTCTTGCTTCTGCTGCAATAAAGTTGATGATGATGATTATTTCCGAGCAAAGTAGTTTAATAGAAATACTATCATCACATTGTTTATGAGTTATATGCATTATTTCCATTTCCGCCCAACGGTGATATGGAATTAATGTAGAAGAATGAGTTTTATTCTAATTCTACCACAACGATGATTTAGAGTATAAAAAGGAAGTTTTGCAAAAGTTTAATGTGCATATTTTTTAACCAGACCAATGTAGGGTTATTTTTATGCTCATTATTGTTGATTATTTGCTAAGTTTTCTCAGACTAAAAGTTTTTCATGCTTTCATTCGTGAAAGCGAATGGTTGGTTACTTGTGACCCGAAAGATGACCAAGAAAGGTCATAACGTGAGGGAGTATGTTCTCTCTAAAGAATGGCTTCAAAAGAAAAGAGATAGATCATTGAGAGTCTTGGTTGACGAATGTCTTTCATGTACTCTCTATGAAGAAGGTTTTTCAGATAACATGATTTGAAATGAAACAAGCAACATGCGTGTTTAATTTGACCAACGTCGGATCAAACATGTGTGTCAAAGAGCATTCGGATTTATTTCTGAATTTGATGATTGAATATGCAGTCAAAAGAGCCAATTCTGGCATGTATGTCCCTTGGAATTACCCGCATGGCGGGAAAAGATGATTATGATAAAACCCGCATGGCAGGAAAAGTGTGGGAAAATTCCCTGCGTAACCCATATGGAGGCAGAAATTTTCTCAGACTTATCCTGTATGACAGGAGAAAGACATGATGACGCATGTGCTTTTAATATGTCCCACTCTGGGAGAAAAGTATGGAGTAGCTATTATGCTTTCCTAGTATCGACCGTACATCTTATGTGTAACGGTCATTAAGCACTCAATAAATCCAAAGAGAATAAAAGTTACAGACGAACCTAAAGATAAGAATGATGTGCAAGTGTGACTTGCAAAAGTACTAATGATAAAGAACTTTGTTGAGTTTCTGAAATGGAATGAGGAAAAGTACTCCTGATAAATGAAGTAGATAATCAAAGTTTCCTCATTCACAAGAGTTATGAATGGTTTTTCGAAATTGTGGTAGAAAAGTTCTTGCCACATTTCGAGGGGGAGAAAGATATATGAGATAAATTAAGAATGATGAAACTCCCCTATACTTTAGATAATGTGATGAAGAATGTGATCGTCTGGGGGAGTATGACGGTCATATTAATACCCCTAAAGAAAAGAAATAGTTGTATTCCTGGATATTTTACAATTCCGAAAGCAGACTAAGGAATACTAAGATGGTGCTTAAAAGTACCATAAAGAAGAAAGTTTTAGCAGAATAAACCCAAATAATAAAGTTTAAAGATACTCCATTTTTAGTGAAGATGGAGTAATCAGGGGGAGCATGTTGTATGACCTATACAACACCTGATGTTAGCTCTATAAAGGATGAATGAGTACACATGGATCTTGTGACACAGGTCCCTGTAAAACTTGTTGCCTCTTGGAAATGAAAGACTATATAATTAATTTTCCTCTTGGCAATGACAGAGCAACAACAGCCCCATATGAAAGAAGTGCCAGTACCTGAGACACTGATGGTCTCAAGGAATGAGAAAATCAGATACTTCTTATTACTATAAAGTCTATGTTAGTGAAATTCAAATGGAGGTTGATCCCACCTCATTTAAAGTGCTCATTCGAGTTTTGAGAAGTGTCTACTTATCTAAATGATAAGAGACTATGTGAGATGAAATGAAATTAGTGAATCCCGACGATGTTTGGGACTGATGAGTAATTTCCAATGGAGCCAAAACAGTAGGCTGTAAAGAATCTACAAGCACAATCTGACTCCAAAGGAAATACGTAAAGGTGTAAAACACGACTTAAATCAAAAGGTTTTTGTGCGTTTTGCACTGAATAGATTACAATGAGTGTTGGTAGCACATCATGATCTGAGTTACATCAGATGAAAGATATTATGATCTGAGTTACATCAGATGAAAGTAAAGAACACAGGGGATACTGCCTGAAGAAGTCTTTTATGGACTAAAGCAATCAAATGTTGTTTTGGGTTAAAGAAATGTGAGGACAATTGTGTTTGTATAAAGTTATAGAATGGGAAATTCATTTCATAATCCTGTGCATGTGGATGACGTCCTGCTTGCTAGTAGTCATGTCAATCTACTACAGGAGAAGAAAAGAAGTTTTTGTTCTCAAAGTTCAAACGAATGTTCTCAGTAGAGTGTCTCTCGTTATAATTATCGAGATTCACCAAGAAAAGAATAAAAAGGGGTATTAGTAATGTCGCATGGACATGCTTAGAAAGGTCTCTAAAGTATGCATGCGAGAAAACCTACGCCTGTTCTTATAGTCAAGGGTAACAGAACTGGAAACTATGGTGTTCCAAAAGTTGATGAGAAAAGATTGAAAATGGATATGGTGCCGTATGCTTTAGCTGTTGGAAGCTCAATACCTTACCCTGAGACAGTCCACGTATCCGGGTTGTTTTGGCAATGTCTAGTCCATATATAGATCACTGGAATGGAGTCAAAGATATCGGCCTCATGCTGAAAGAAATAAGTGCTCTCAAAAGATTGTTAGTACAAAGACATGACTTGTGAAATGTATAGCGAAATCCACAATTGTCGCTAACTTTCATACTTGGAGGTTTTTTTGTGGAAAAGCTCCAAAGAATGAAACAATTATCATCAATGTGATGCAAAGATATTTTATAGCTTGATATGAGGCTGAGGGACAGGCAAAATGGTTAAGGAGACCTGTACCCGGAGTTGATAATGGTTGACAACAGCGATAACTATTTTAAGTCTTTCGCTCCTATGACAACGAGTCAAGTGTTGATGCCAAACACATTGACACAAAGTTATACGTTGTTAAGGAGAAAGTCCGGAATTATGTTGAAATGCTTGGAGCATGAAAGCAACAAACAAGTATTTGCAGATCTGCTTATTAAAGGCTTACCGCCCAGTGTGTTCGGAGAACACACAGTCGACATGGTTTTATGGTATAGTCTAACATTTCCGGACAATAAAAGGGCCCAAGGTTAAAGAATCTGTTTCAAAACAGAGGAGTGCGTTGTAGGTGTTGATTCTATCGGGAATGAACCGTGATGATGAGACATGCTCTACATGCAAATCAGTGATGGAACGAGTACTTTGAAAA
The DNA here is from genome assembly GCF_003073215.2 of Triticum urartu. NCBI lineage: Eukaryota > Viridiplantae > Streptophyta > Magnoliopsida > Poales > Poaceae > Triticum > Triticum urartu. The sequence continues at coordinate 384,959,790 of NC_053026.1, read as the reverse complement.
GAGTTATTTCAAAGTATAAAAGTTAAAAGTATATGATGAGATCAAAGGGGAGAATGTTAGATTGATCTCTCCACCAATGGGCCCAACGGCTCATTGGGCTCTTGACCCACGCCCTGATCGGGGGCGTCCAGCCCAAGGAAGGCTGGTGGGCCCCTGTCGTGCAGTGCTATAAAGAGGAGGTGGGGATCAGGGGCACAGGACACGAGGTTCGTCACCGCCACTGTTCCCCACTCCTAACCCTATCCGATCCAGAGGGAGGCACTGAAGCGATGGGAAGCTCCGCCGCCGCCCACTCGTCACCATGACCGACACGGCGGCCTCCTCGAGCCAAGGAGAAGTGTATGTACAGATCGATCTATCCTGTATCCCTAGCCTACACGATCTATAGATTACAATAGTGGGGAGTCGCCCAAGCTAGAGGCCATTCGAGAAAGTCCATGTCCTTCATGCTAATGTTGATATCCTAGGAGTTCTGAAAGGAGCGCAGTGCGAGGGTCTTCTGCAACACCGCGTCTCCCTCCACGGTCCTCATGCACAACATCAAAGAGCAAATTAGATTGTGGGCGCTCGTGCACGCTAAGCACTTGGGTTTTGTAATGCTACGAGAGTGATGACCTTTTCTTCTTGCCCTTCTGTTGGGCTTTGTCACAAATCATTTTCCTTATTTAATGAAAATGGCAACCTTTTTGCCTTGTTTCGGAAAAAAAATTGCATGTTGTGCCAAATAGCAAACAGAAATGATAGTCATCAAAAGAGTTGTTGATACCCACCGACGAATTGGCCATGCATCTATTAGTTAGCGCAAATTCACAGGGACACGCGGGTGCAGGGGCACGCACCTACCAAGCCCTGCCCAACTGCATAACTTAATTTGAACGCACTCGTCACGAGCAACATGAATATGAAAGCATGACTTAATTTGGACTTTTCATTTAAAAGATAAAAAAATTTGAAAATCAGAAGCCAAAAATAAAAGCACGCCCGAGGATTGTGTGATGTGAGACCTGCGTGCCACAAATCCTCTCTCGCTAGCTAGGTGAGTTTAATGCTATAGGACATGCACCTTGGTGTAGAAACCAACTGCTTAGTTCGCCTTGACTAACTTTTTTTCAGCATTATACTATAAGTTAAGCAATCATTTTTATCTTCTAGAATACGAGTTTTGTGGCTGGTAATTCGCCTTGGGGTGACCTTTGTTTTGAACCTGGGTGACCTAATTCTGGTTAGCTGTAGCCGTGTAGGTCGACTAAATACATTTTTTTTCTTCTGAAAACGGTCGACTGAAGTCATGTTCACCGCGCCATGTGTCATGTGAATTTCACAAGATAAGACATTGGCCGACCGTTCAACTTATACCGCCATCTCACAGCCAGTAGTTTTCTCATTTGTTGCATTGGTCCCCAAGATCCATACGGCGACGATGAAAAATCAGGCGGCGGCCGGCTCCGGCCGGCCGCGAAGCGGAGGTTGGGGGTGAACCATCGAGGCGAAGGTAGGAAAGTCAGGCAGGGGCAGCCTCGCCTCAGCCCACCTTAAATTATGGCTGGTGCACAGTGCACACGGCCGGGCGCTTCTTCGATCGTCACCATGACACCATGCATACAAACTGATGGCGCGCACCTTCGTCGAACTTTCCCGGAGAAACTGACGCTTAAACAGCGGCCTGAAAAAAGAATTAACGTTTAAACCTTACCGCCCGGCCCAGCATGTCCCCCGGCCCCGCAAGGCGCCATTTCACCGGTCCACCACCACCTTGCAAGTTGCACTGCGGCTCCATCGCCGGCGACGGCGACGTTAATAACCGCGGGCGCCCGTGCAACAAACGCACGCGCACAGCAACCAACGGCACGCCTCGTTTGTCTCATCCGCGATCGGCTTCCACTCGCCTATATATTATCGGTATCTCCGTTCATTCTCCAACATCACCATCCGCCACAGCGCAGCTCGCCCTGATCAAGATCACCTGACCAGCAAGACATTTCTTCTTCTTCCTCCTCCTCTGTTTCACCGGCTAGCCATCCATGAACACCGCCAGCTCCAGTTCCGCCGCGCTGAGGTGCGCGGGCAAGCCTGCTGGCTTCGGCGCCGGCTTTGGCCGGAGGAGCGGACACTGCAACTGCAGGGTGAAGGCGGCGGCGGCCGCGAGCGCGGGTGTCCGCTCGCCGAGCAGAGGCGACTACTACAAGGTGCTGTCCCTGGAGCACTCGGCGGACGTGGGCGCGGAGGAGGTCAAGCGCGCGTACCGCCGGCTGGCGCTGCAGTACCACCCGGACGTGTGCCCGCCATCGCGCCGGGCCGAGTCCACGGAGCTCTTCGTCGAGCTCCAGCGCGCCTACGAGACGCTGTCCGACCCTGCCACGAGGGTGCAGTACGACGCTCAGCTCAGGACGGGCCGGGCGTCGGCGAGGCCGCCGGCAGATGGGTTCGCGAGGGACGTGTGGGAGGCGCAGCTGTCCGTGCTGCGGGCGAGGTCCGAACGGCGGCAGAATGGCAGCAGGTGCAGCGGCCGCCGGTTCTAGAGTAGACTTTAACAGAGTGAACATACCCCAGTCTGGCTGTGGTTTCATTGATTCTTTGACGGTGACATACCCCAGTCTGGGGCGTTAAAACTTGTGTATGCATGTTTATTTGGTGTAGGCTCGGATACTATGTACTGCTCGACTTGATTGTAAGTTGTTGTACATGCAAAAGTTGGCATTATATTTGTCAAATCAACGTATAATGTAACTTGTAGAGTACTAGAGTGAACATACAACGCCCTATCCACTACGAGACGCCTGTCGTTACTTCGTCAATTTCAATGTTGTGCCGACTCAATATTTCAAAGGTACTCACAAAAATAAAGTATGCATCGCATAAATGTAAGTGCATATGTGTAAACATCTGCAATTGTGTTCTGTTAGAAAATACAATAATTGTAAGGTGCGCTAATTGGTGAAGGGAAACACCTACCATCATCCGACGGATCACAGTGGCCACGTTCATCACCTTCCCTGCATGACACACGTCTAAATAAAAGACCGCATACCATCCTTCATCGAATGCATATCTGCAACAGGGCTATGTTTTTGAAACAAGGACTATGCTTCTGAAACATATGCAATATTGCAATGGTCTATAATGGGTTTATGTTTTGCACCAAAACCTCTGTTGCAGAAATTTTCTACAATAAGACCGTAGTTGCAAAAAAAAAGTCAACAAAACCCGAGTTGAAAAAAATTTACAATGAAAGAGTAGTTCAAGAAAATTCTGCAACAAGACCTGTGTTGCAGAAATAATTCTGCAATAATGCATGTGTTGCAATGATCAAGGCGCGCTCGGCCGCTCTATGCGGCAGATCTGACGGCTTGCGATCTGGCTGATCTTTTAAAAAAATCACGCCCCATTGGTGAATGACTCAAGGGAGTCCACTCTATCAAAAAAAAATGTCATAGTGGTTTGGACAATTTGGAATGAGCACAACAATAGAATATTTGGTAAAGCTCAATTGATCGTATCTTGGACAAAATCAAAGGCGACGCACTCAACTGGTCTAAAGTGGGCGCTAAATACCTGAGGTCGTTGTTCACCTACGATCGCTTGTATCTTAGTTTTTTTGCCTTTTTCTTGTTGTTGTTGGGTCGTCATTGTACTCTAAGACTTTGTATCTCTTTTCTTCTATATTGTCACATGCAGTTCTGTTGCATGGTTCAAAAAAAAAAATGGTCATAGCCAAAATTTTAGTACTTGTTTGGATGATTGTCAAAATTTTGGCATGTATCCATGCAGACTTATCATGTCTAATTCGTCTTTGTGACAATATCAGCCAAATCATAGGCAAGCCAAGCCAAACCTTGACCAAAGTTCTAGCTAGCCAAATATTTGGTAGGCTGAACATTGGTTCAAATCAAACAGCACCGCAATGCGACCACCTTTGACGGTGCACAACTCAGCCTATCCAGCCTCCTTGAAACGATTAGGACGGAAGTCAAGCATTGGGCGACTGCGGGCGCGAGCGGCCTAGCTGCGTTGCTCGCGGCTCCTGATACAGCTAGTGTTTAGTGACGTTGTGGTGTAACATCAAGTGTGCTCGTAGGTGAGCTTGTACAAACTCTTCTTCTATCAACGAATCGAAACGCAAGACTTTTGCGTTTTCTCAAAAACAAAGACTATCATATTATTGCCGCCGTTCACATTTTCCACCTCTTGCTTCGGATCCACTTAGGAACACCACAATTCCAACAAAAGATATAGATGCGGAAGAGAGGTGGCTTACGAACCATGACATGTGGGGCGGTGGCTCCAGCAACCGGAGAGGGGTCGTCACTAAGGACAATAGGCAGTTGCTGCTTACCGGAGACACACAGAGCTCATCAACCACTATTTTTTGTTTTTTAAATGTGAAAGCAGAAGGGAAATAATAAGGGGGGGGGGGGTCCCCAAGTCATATAGAGCCTATTTGGTTCTTAGATATTTGAATACAGGAAAAATCGTAGGAACATAATGTGATATCATGTCGAATTTCTACTGGAACAAGGGAATTAGTATTAGGAGTTGTTTGGCTCTACTACATGAAATTTATAGATGCATGACATAGCTGTCATAGACACAAAGAAAAAATTCCAAGAGATCTCATTTTTTTTTAAAATTCCTATAAAATTGTGGTGTAGGAAAGCAATCTGTAGGAATTTTACACGGTTAATTTCTTGAACCAAATGATCTTCATATAAAAAATTGTATTAATTGGTATCCTACAAAATTCCTCCAAACCGAAGAGCCACTAGGGAGGCAAAATTTAGGGAATGTTTAGAGTTGCTCATTGAAAGAAATGCTTTGTGGCCTATTGATTATTCATGAGAGCGATCCTTCGAGGAAATCAAGGGATGCAAAATGTATAAATAAGCAAATGACATGTCAGCCATATCTTAAGAATCCCTAGATAAACAACTAGACTAGTCTTTGCACTATAAAACGACGTACACATGCGAAGGATCAACTAGCAGACGATTTGGATTGAATCTTATCCTGCAGTGTATTGTTTTTTTTTTGTCATGCTTATCGGCCTCGTGTAAATCCAAACAATAACAACAACTCCTGAAAAGAAATCCAGGCATTGTCTAGCTAGCTTTTCTTTTAAATGCATTTTTCTAGCTACTTAGGTGTATATCTTACTCTACTTCCCAAGGAACCCAAGCTTCTCATCATTAGAAAATCGATGATGCTACTAGAGAGTGCCGGCCTTCACCGTCTCAATGCAGCCGTGGAATGGAGCCTTCTTATACGCACAATCAAACAAAACTAACAAACCATGTGCAATTGTGCATCCCCCAACGCACCCTCGGAAGATGGAATGTAATCTTGCCTTCTCAAGTTCACCAAGGGCCAAGGGCTTTTCTGTGATTTCAATTCTGTGATGGGCTTCTTTGTGGTTTGGGTGCGATGGTGCCACTGGCTGTATCCTTCTTATATTTCCGTTCTTGTATGTGTATCTGTACTTTTTCCTTACTCGTATGAATGCAAGTAACGTATGCCTACGGGCGTACGCCTTAAAAAAAGGCTACTATAGGATTCGTGAATCCTCTGGCAAGCGGAAGCGGGCCATGAATCCGATCCAGAGGTACAGCCTGAACGTACAAACTAAAAAGAGAGCTGCCGGAGCACTGGCGATGTGATTCAGAGAACAATGCAAGGAAGAAGGAACCATCTGATTGGAGCGCAACGCGAAAATTGTTCTCTTTTGCTGGATATGAGCAGTTGCGCACCTGAAATTCCAATCTTTTGCGCATACACGTGTATCTATCTATAAATAAACCTTCTTCACAACTAAGATGTTCGTGGCAACTATACGGTCAGGCAGGTGACCGGATGCCATTTGTTGCCGGCTTCTGCACGCGCACGCTACTCTGTCTCCATCCAAATGGCACACATCATTGTCGCACGCTACTTTGGCAAGGAAAAACTCAAATCCTAAACCTCAGCTTTGCCGTCCCGCCGCATCCACAGCTCGACCACCCTCGATGGCACGGTAACAAGCACCTACACCCTTGACAGCGTCAGCGACTACAGCAGAAACGAACGCGGAAACACGGCAACAGTAATTTGGTTCATCCACTCCCTACGTCTGTAGCGTACAACAAATCTTAGACTCCCATCTTTCTGCTTACAACTAACATATTCAGATGGTAAAGTAAGTTTCCAGCTGCTCACAAGTTCTTTGAGAAGCCTGGGTAGACACAAGTCTTTTGTTGTAATGAAATCCTGCTTAATCGTTAAGCAATTTAGTAAGTACTAACAAACAAGTATCATCTTCACTGTTTGATGCAACAGAGCATGCTTGCGAACTATAGCAATAGAAAACGGGCTGGCTCTGAAAAACCCCTTGAAAATGTACAGACTACAATGTACTAGGACTAAGACATGCTGCAAGAAGAGTCTCTTCTTTGGTTTCAATACATACAGCCGCTTGAAGCCAGTAAACTCTTTATTTGCCAGTCCACAGGAAAGAATGCCGCCTTCGTGCCCGTGCTTCTCTTGCTGTGTGCACCAATGTCTAATCTTCTTCAGGATAATCTTTCCATCAAACTGTGAATTGGACTTCGGATTGATGAACCTTGATGAGGCTGAATACATACCTCTGATCATTTCCGTCATATATCCTCCATCTAGGGAACAAAAAACTCCCACCTAAGGCTTCGACTCAAAATTGTCCAAAAGGTGACCGGGTATACAAACTAAGACCAGCCGCTGATCACGAAAGGAGCTGCAACATCACCCAAACTCAATACCTAGTTGTTTAACTTCTTGAAAATTGTCTGGTGACAAACTGCTCTCATCTTTCATCTCGATATCAATGGTCTCTGCGTTAATGGCCACCCTGCATAGTCCAAGATACCCTCCATTGAAGAGCTCACAGTTCTCGTAGAATCCATCGGCTGGTGGCATGTTAACCATGCAAGATTTCGGGACTATAATGTTTTTCCGTTCCTTAATGGGGCATTCGGTCACAGTTAGCACAAGGCGGTGTTTCCTCCCAAGTAACTTGGAGACGTATTCAATGTCACCAACCGACAAAGCTTTGCGAACACGACTAGAAGACACCTGTCCTTTATCGCTTGAATTTACGGCAGGTGTTGCTCCATTATAAGATCCCTTTGCGGTGTCCATGACAGACCGTACAATAAATGCACTTAAACCGAATTCCTCACACAGTTTCACTAACTCAGCTGCATCACCAGATGCTTTGTACCCGAATCTGTAGTTTTCACCTGTGCACATGAAGAAAAATATTAGGTAGGGCAGTGCAGCACAAGACCGAGCCTTGTAAGGTAAACCAACATGTTTGTACCTGCTACAACACCTTTTATTCTAAGATCCGTTGATAACCTCTCAACAAACTGGCGTGGAGTTAGGTACCTGACCTTTGCAAACTCAACTTGATATTCAAGAGGCACCACATTTCTACAATATGGAGCCCAAGACAAAAGGACTCGCTTCCGATCACAATGAGCAACTATGGGAGGCCTGTACAAAAGGAAAACAGTAATGATTTGTTAAGGACTTCAGTATGTCCTCCTTAATATTGGGCTAAATTTACCAAGTAAGTTACTGAAAATTTCTAAGAGGCCCACCTATACTCCCAGCCAAGAACTTCAGCCATTCCAACAAAAGAAAGAAGAAAAGGATTTCCTGATTTAGAAGCATGCATGGCTAGTTCCCGGTGGCCAATGTGAAGGGCATCAAATTTTCCCAAGGCAACTATCCCATCTGAAATGTGCACTGAAAATTCAGTGAAACTGTACAGATGAAATGAATATCTGTGAAGTTAGTGCGACAAGAGGTCATAAGGAGAGTGAAAATCGGCGAGCAATTTCTAGTGTAGAACTTGGAATATTTATTTGAGGAAAGTAGGATTTTGAATATGTGGTAGCAAATTTCCTTTTTAGTGTTCGCGATGTCTGCCATAATTGTGCTGTATCTTCTGATGTACATATAATTTCTGGAAAGGAGTAAAGATAAAGCATGGGCCACTTAATGGTCTTAACATGGCTTCTATCAGAGGGGGTCAAAGCATGTTATTTGTGCACAACATGACTTGAAAAAATATGCATATTTCGTTAACTAGGGTGGTTGGATGTGAAACTGGCAAGCACCGAGATTCAACCAAACCAATCAAGAATCAAGTGGAAAGCTAACGAAACACCAAATAGTGGTGCATAGAAAACGAATAACTTCCTGAACTGAGCAGTGCTTCAGTGCTTTTCCAGGGAAATTTGCCAGATATAAAAGCAACTTTGTTAATTATTTTTATTAGGGGTATGCATGCAAGTCAATGTTCTATGGACTGGGACTGTAACAATTCAAATTGACTCAGATCCAACATTTATCACATTGCAAGATGCTTCAACATCGCTATGTCCCCAACAGAGTGCCATGCCAAGCAAGGGTGCAGTGCATGGCACTGCACAAAGACGTCATGTACAATGAGGAACAATTCACATGATACACAAGTGCTCTAGAGGAGACTACTGGCTCACAAAAACGGTGGTGATTGGCAAACCAAACCTACGACGGAAATGAAAAATACACAGTTCATGAATAGGTAATAGGAACATGAAGTGGAGTCACAGAAATGGACTCAGGCTGAGTATGGATTTTATATTGCACATTTCTTCTCTTGAGCCTGCAATCTCTGAACTGCTTCCACACAACAACAATAAAGCTTTCAGTCCCAAACAAGTTGGGGTAGCCTGGAGTTGAAACCCATAAGACCTTGAAACCAAGTCATGGTTCTGGCACGTGGATAGCTAACTTCCACGCAAGTGAGCTGCCACCACACCAAGGTTTTCGAGTCGACGAGTCGTTCTGGGGTAGCGACTCTTGACTCGTCGTGACTAGTCAAGACGCATGGTCGACTAGTTGACATGAGTTACCACGGGAGGAGCAGACCAGAAGCAGTCGGCGGCAACCAGGGGAGGAGCAGACCAGCTTGCGCCGGCGCCGTCCGGCAGGATTGTGGGGCGGCGGCAGTGACCAAGGGAGAAGGTCGCAGGAGAGGTTTGGGTCGGGGGGAAAACTGGGCGATCTAGGTTTCCAGGGGGGATTGGGCAATCAAATAGAAAGAAGTATGGCAGGTGGGGCCAATTTAGCTCGTTCGACTCAAAAACCACGACTAGTCGAGACTAGTCGATCGAGTCGCTCTACTCAGCCAACTAGTCGAGTCGACCTGCCAGTTGCAACTCGATGATTAGTTGTGACTAGTCGTTCGACTCAAAAACAGTGCACCACACTGCCTTCATAAATAGCACTCCATCCGTCTGGGTGCAAAGGGCGGGCGTGTGTTTCTAGGTGACAATTTGACTAACCAAATATGTATTATATGTGACAAAAATTATATGTTTAGAAACTTCATCCATAGACAAATCCAATGATATGATTTTGGTGAAATGTAGCATATATTTGGTTGGTTAAATTGACGACCTAGAAACACGCGCATGCCCTATGCACCCAGACGGAGGGAGTATGTGAACAGTGTTTCTCAGAAATTACTAAAACATGCCAGTAATTATGGAATAGGAAGTTTCTGAGCTGCCACAATAAAATTTTGCAGGCAACAGAAATTACAAGCACACAATGGTTTAAGGTACTGGTTTTACGCACATATTAACAGCATGATTTTGGAATTTGTTAATGCGAGAGGAAGAAAGGGCATACAGAACTTACCAAGCACACAGTCTTGCTCTTCTCCACAATCAATTAGCATCTTATCTTTTACTAAATCTGCATCGTTCAGACTAACCGATGGACGCCCAAATGGGCTGAATGTCGTCAATGAGTGCCGCTTAAGCCCCTTGCTTGTGTCTAAAAACCTATTTTGACTGCAGTAGCTAGCAGTGCATAATCAAGTTAACAAAAATTCAAAAACAAAAAGGCTAAACAGCCAGGCCGAAATTATGCTATATATTTGCAAGGAAAATGACCCATGTGGTACCCAATAGGGCAATAGAAATCCTGATCTTCTAGCAGGATAATCTCAATATTTGCACCTCTTTCCTAGGATTAATCAATTTGAATAATCGATAGGTTCCTTATCTCTTTTAATAATCTGATTTTCAGTTATACATCATATTCTTATAGGACATGAAAACAAAATAAGCGCTCACTTATGGCTTATTTGCATCACAGCATCAGCAAGAATTAAGGGATTAATAAGCATTTATGTCGAGAGCATGTCATACTTGTTTGTTCTATTCTAGATATGCACATTTTGAAATTTCAATCCCCTTTACCTCCATCCCCGTTGGTTGACCACACCAGCCAAACAACCTAGCTTGGCTGCAGTGGCGAAAATCTAGCTTGAACGCGTCGCTTACTATATTAATAACTTGAAAACAAGTGTTCACGATATGAAGTTGTAAATGAAAGAAGCTAGCTAACTTCAACTCACACTCGCTAAATCTTACCCAACATTCTTGTTCTCGCTCATCAACTACTAGAATTCCAGGCATAGAGATTCTTCACCTTTGTAGGGCTTGGTTATGGATCATCATGAACGTGGGTAAGCTAGTAAGTCGACAACCCAGCCATAAATAACTGTCCAAGGAGTTAAATTCTCCAAACCAACATAACCACAGCAAAATCTAGCAGCACCCCCAAGGCTACAAAGTCCAAATCTCACAAGTCCACGGTTTGGGAAGGCGTTTAAAGACCCCGGGCTGCCGATCCTATAACCTAATAAATATATAAAAACTATGCTAAACAGTTATAATTCTAAATTCTGCTCCAACGGTGCAGGTCCACCTGTCACCAACGCCCGACAGTTCAAGCGTTCTGTCGAACAGCTTGCGCGCGCAGGCGCGGACGCAGGGGAAGCGAGACCTCCTCGGCTGAGGATGGAAAAGGCAAGCAAGCGCGGAGAGGATAGGAGACGGCTGTCTCGTTACCTGAAGCGCCGGCCGGCTGGCGGGAGGAAGTGAGGAGCCCCGGCGGCCGCGGGCGGGCGTCTACGGGGGCGGAGGAGAGGCGAGCAGTGGGAAACCGGAGAGGGGGAGGAGGAGGAGCGGAAGGTGCAGGCGAGCGCGGCGGTGCCGCCCCGCTCCATCCCACCACGCGGGTGCGGTGCGGTGCGATGCGATGCGGCCCACTCCTGTCCTGTGTTCCTTCTCAGGTTCGCCGCCTGTGCTGTGCTGTGCCGAGGCTGCTTCGTTGGCTCGCTGCTTGTTTCGCGTCTCCGCCCTTTGCCCGTCGTCGGATGAGGTCCGGTTCGCACCTTCCTCTTAGGTTCGGGTCGGAATGGAGGTGGAGGCGCGAGCAGGTTCCGCCGGACCACGGTCGGACATGTGTGTGTCCGGCAGGTTTTTTCTCTCTCGAATGTATGTGTCCGGCAGTCTGCTCGGATTTTTTACAGAGTCACGACTACTATAGCTGCCAAAAAATAGTGAAGCAAAAAAAAAAAGCAGCACACGAAATTCTCAATCTCTTGCTCTCTCGCTTTGATGCTATTCCTCACAAGATTTCCGATGAGATGAATGATGTTCTTTGTGAGCCATACACTAACGAGGAAATCAAGGCTGCCCTTTTTCAGATGGGGCCTATGAAAGTTTCCGATTCAAATGGTTTTTCGGCTCTTTTCCATCGGACCCACTGGGACTTCTTGGGTGAGAAAATTTATAGGAGTTTCTTGGAAGGGAAGGCTATGTCGAATGGTTTATGTGACTCGGTGATTGTTCTGATTCTCGAAGTCGCAAGACCCAAGCAACTCAAGAACTTTTGCCCTATCAGTCTATGCAATGTGTTGTATAAAATTGCCTCCAAAGTTTTGCCTAACCGTTTAAAGGTATTCTTATCTGTTGTCATTTTCAAGTTTCAGAGTGTGTTTGTCCCTCGCAGATTAATTACCGACAATACTCTTATTGCTTATGAACCTTTGCACACAATTAGAAAACAACGTGCTAAACAGCCCTTCTTTGCCATGAAGATTGACATGATGAAAGCTTACGATCGTGTTGAATGGAGTTAGCTTCATGGTTGTCTCTCCAAGCTTGGTTTTGCCCCTGCATGGATCAATTCGGTGATGAAGAGTGTCACAAATCTCCATTATGCTATCAGGGTCAACGGAGAGCTTACTGAGCACGTGGTGCCTTTGAGAGGAATCTGTTAGAGTGATCCTATCAGCCATGACTGTTTCTTTTTATGCAGTGAAGGATTGTCAAGCCTGTTACTTCACAAGGGGAATTATGGTGAGCCGCATGGTATTATGAACTGTCACTCTGTTTCACCTATCTCACATCTCCTTTTTGCAAGAAGCGACATGCGCAGGGTGGATGCTATGGAGTCTACTCTGGATCATTATTGTTCTCGGTCGGGTCAGTTGATTAACAAGGATAAATCCTCTCTATTCTTTGGTTGTCACTGCCCGGAAAATGTTAAACAGAGACTGAAGTCTAGATTTGGGAATTTCTTATGAAGCTTTCACTACCACTTATTTGGTCATGCCTACGGAGGTGGCCAGATCTCCTACTAGTACCTTCAAATTCTTGCCTGGTCGAGGTTGGAAGTGCATTTATGGATGGTCTGATAGTCCTGTCTCTCGTGCTGGAAAAGAAATTTTGTTGAAATCAATCATATAGGTGATTCTGACTTTTATCATGAGTTGCTTTGAACTTCCAAAGGGGATCTGTGACAAATTTAGGCAGATTATTGCCGACAAGTGGTGGGGCAGAGAGGATGGCAAAAAGAAGCTTCATTGGAGATCTTGGTATTGGTTCCCAGCCCATGATATGAGGTTCTTCAGTTTGGCAATGCTTGCCAAACAGGGCTGTCACTTGATCACCGAACCGAAGTCTTTGTGTGCTCGCGTGATTAAGGGTCGGTATTACCCTCACTCTAGCTTCTGGAATGCAGCAACCAAGGTCGGCCTCGGCTACGTGGCGCAACATTCTTCCTGGTCGTCATCTGCTGAAATGTGGTGCACAATGGGGGATTGATGATGGAAAACAAGTTCATATCATTTATGATCATTGGATCCCCACCATAACTCCGGATATTCTTCAGCTTATCTTCCCCATTCCTGTATTTTCTAAGGTCCATTGTTTGCTGGATGAGGACGGTGGAACATGGAATGAGGAAACGGTGCGACCCTTCTTCACACCTGATGTTGCCTCGGCTATACTACACATCCCCATCAACCCCCGGTGGGAGGATCTTGCCAGGTGGCCCTTAACAAGGTTTGGTGAGTTCTCGGTCTGATCAGCATACGATTTGGCTCGTACGAATAAGTTTTTGGTGTGCCAATGCAGGAAGGGCCAGGGCTAGATCTCGGACCGATCCATCCAAGAAAAACAATGGAAAGCTCTCTGGGTTGTTAAGGCTCCTAATAAGATGAAGGTGGTCTTTTGGAGATTTTCTCAAGATTGCTTACCAACTGGGACTCAACTTTTACGTTGCCAAGTACCAACTTCCGAGCTATGCATTTTCTGTGGGCCGTCTGAATCTGTAGAGCATGCTTTGTTGTTCTGTCCACAAGATTTGAAAACTGGTAAAAAAAGCATATGTTATTAAGTCCAAGCGGTGTGATTTTATTTCTCCCAAATTGTGGTTGTTGGACTTGACTGTATTGTTCTAACAGAAACTCTGTGGCACATATGGGAAGCAAGGAATTTTGCTAGAAATAATCCCGATGCTCCTCATCTATGGCATATAGCAGAGAAAAACAAAACTTATGTTCCTATGATTCTGCAGCATCTATATCAACCAGTGTCTGTTCACACGCGTGTATCCAATGACTCAATGGTGGTTTGGTCACTGCTACCGGTAGGTTATGTTGTCTTTAATTCGAGTGAATTGCAAGAAACCATCACATTTGGGGCTTCTCTTGCAGAAAACAACCTGGTCGCTAATCTTTTTCAACCGCGCATTCAGTAAAAGTTTTGCAGAGTGCACTGAACATGTCATTTGGCGCGGTTGAGGGCGTTTCTGACAGGTGGGGCCCAATTTGGGTGACGTGGCCTAACGGACGTGCGGACGGCGCCGTTTGGTTAAGACCGACGCGGTTTGGTCGCGCCGGACAGACCGACCGCCCGCACCCGACCAGACCAGACCTCTCCCTCCAGCTCCAATCCATGGCGACGACGAAACCTGGCGGCGTGGACGGCGGCGGCAGAGTTGCTGCCAGTGAGGATGCTCCGGGCGGCGGTCCTGGAGATCCACCGGAGTTCTGCGGGAGCTCCAATCCCTCGAGCGTGCTGCCTCTTCCCCAACCGTCGTCGCCGCCGAAGTCATTGGAATACACGGCGGCTACTGCGTTATCCCAGGCGGTGAAGGCCAGTACGACGGGCAGCCAACATTTTGCCTCCTCCTTCGGCGGTGTGGAGTAAGTCATCCTCCTCCTTCTTTGTCATTTCCCCGATTGGCATTCTAGGGTTAGGGTTCTATGGTTAGTGTTCTTGGGTAAGTGTAGTACAGTTTATGTTCTAGGGTTAGGGTTCTAGCATTAGGGTTAGTGTTATATGATATCCTCTCTGTCACATGATTGTTGGTGTCATAGAAATTAATTTTAACATGAATAATTTGACAGAAATCCTCTCTGTTTGTTGTTTGATCAAATACTGGTCTTCACCAACTTTAGTATTGTAAATTGAATCAGAAATTTCTGTTGCCACCAATTTTAACACTGTTAACTGGATTTTTTCAACTTATTAATAGGGCTATGAACTGACCCATTTAACACCAATCTGACCTCTTAACAATAATTTTAACGTTGTTAAATGAATTATTTCATCTTATTCTTATACCTGTTAACTGACCTACTTAACAGTAAAATTAAATGAACTTTATCTGAATTTATAGCTTGGATGATGAATAATGGGAAGTGAGGTTCTATTTCCTAGACAGAGATAACTTGGAAAGAACAATCTGTTTATCATACATAACCTTCTGGAATCTCATTGCCCTAATAGAGGTAGAAGGCTATAGTTGAAGGGATTTTATGTATTATGTTAGAGATCCAGGAGTTCGGGTGTCAAGAATGGAAGAATTAACTGATGATGACAAGGTGGAAGAAATGTTGGATCACATAGCTGTTGGGTTTCGTAGTAATTTCAAAAAAATTCCTACGCACACGCAAGATCATGTGATGCATAGCAACGAGGGGGAGAGTGTTGTCTACGTACCCAATGCAGACCGACTGCGGAAGCGATGACACGACGTAGAGGAAGTAGTCGTACATCTTCACGATCCAACCGATCAAGCACCGAAACTACGGCACCTCCGAGTTCGAGCACACGTTCAGCTCGATGACGATCCCCGGACTCCGATCCAGCAAAGTGTCGGGGAAGAGTTCCGTCAGCACGACGGCGTGGTGACGATCTTGATGTACTACAGCAGCAGGGCTTCGCCTAAACTCCGCTACAGTATTATCGAGGGATATATGGCAGGGGGCACCGCACACGGCTAAGGAATAGATCACGTGGATCAACTTGTGTGTCTAGAGGTGCCCTGCCTCCGTATATAAAGGAGTAGAGGGGGGAGGCTGGCCGGCCAAGGAGGAGGGCGCAGGAGAGTCCTACTCCCTCTAGGAGTAGGATTCCCCCCCAATCCTAGTCGGAATAGGATTCGCGGAGGGGGAAAAGAGGAGGAGGGGGCCGGCCACCTCTCCTAGTCCTAATAGGACTAGGGGAAGGGGGAGGCGCACAGCCCATCTAGGGCAGCCTCTTCTCTTTTCCACCAAGGCCACTATGGCCCATATAGCTCCCGGGGGGTTCCGGTAACCTCCCGGTACTCCGGTAAAATCCCGATTTCACCCGGAACACTTCCGATATCCAAAATAGGCTTCCAATATATCAATCTTTACTCTCGACCATTTGAGACTCCTCGTCATGTCCGTGATCACATCCGGGACTCCGAACAACCTTCGGTACATCAAAATGCATAAACTCATAATATAACTGTCATCGTAACCTTAAGCGTGCGGACCCTACGGGTTCGAGAACAATGTAGACATGACCGAGACACGTCTCCGGTCAATAACCAATAGCGGGACCTGGATGCCCATATTGGCTCCTACATATTCTACGAAGATCTTTATCGGTCAGACCGCATAACAACATACGTTGTTCCCTTTGTCATCGGTATGTTACTTGCCCGAGATTCGATCGTCGGTATCCAATACCTAGTTCAATCTCGTTATCGGCAAGTCTCTTTACTCGTTCCGTAATACATCATCTCACAACTAACATATTAGTTGTAATGCTTGCAAGGCTTATGTGATGTGTATTATCGAGAGGGCCCAGAGATACCTCTCCGACAATCGGAGTGACAAATCCTAATCTCGATATACGCCAACCCAACATCTACCTTCGGAGACACCTGTAATGCTCCTTTATAATCACCCAGTTACGTTGTGACGTTTGGTAGCACCCAAAGTGTTCCTCCGGCAAACGGGAGTTGCATAATCTCATAGTCATAGGAACATGTATAAGTCATGAAGAAAGCAATAGCAACATACTAAACGATCGTGTGCTAAGCTAATGGAATGGGTCATGTCAATCAGATCATTCAACTAATGATGTGACCTCGTTAATCAAATAACAACTCATTGTTCATGGTTAGGAAACATAACCATCTTTGATTAACGAGCTAGTCAAGTAGAGGCATACTAGTGACAATTTGTTTGTCTATGTATTCACACATGTATTATGTTTCCGGTTAATACAATTCTAGCATGAATAATAAACATTTATCATGATTATAAGGAAATAAATAATAACTTTATTATTGCCGCTAGGGCATATTTCCTTCAGTCTCCCACTTGCACTAGAGTCAATAATCTAGATTACACTGTAATGATTCTAACACCCATGGAGCTTTGGTGCTGATCATGTTTTGCTCGTGGAAGAGGCTTAGTCAACGGGTCTGCAACATTCAGATCCGTATGTATCTTGCAAATCTCTATGTCTCCCACCTGGACTAGATCCCGGATGGAGTTGAAGCGTCTCTTGATGTGTTTGGTCCTTTTGTGAAATCTGGATTCCTTTGCCAAGGCAATTGCACCAGTATTGTCACAAAAGATTTTCATTGGACCCAATGCATTAGGTATGACACCTAGATCGGATATGAACTCCTTCATCCAGACTCCTTCGTTCGCTGCTTCCGAAGCAGCTATGTACTCCGCTTCACATGTAGATCCCGCTACGACGCTTTGTTTAGAACTGCACCAACTGACAGCTCCACCGTTTAATGTAAACACGTATCCGGTTTGCGATTTAGAATCGTCCGGATCAGTGTCAAAGCTTGCATCAACGTAACCTTTTACGGTGAGCTCTTTGTCACCTCCATATACGAGAAACATATCCTTAGTCCTTTTTGTTGGGGAACGTAGCAGAAATTCAAAATTTTCCTACGTGTCACCAAGATCTATCTATGGAGAGACTAGCAACGAGGGGAAGGAGAATGCATCTACATACCCTTGTAGATCGCTAAGCGGAAGCGTTCAAGTGAACGGGGTTGATGGAGTCGTACTCGTCGTGATTCAAATCACCGATGACCAAGTGCCGAACGCACGGCACCTCCGCGTTCAACACACGTGCAGCCCGGTGACGTCTCCCACGCCTTGATCCAGCAAGGAGAGAGGGAGAGGTTGAGGAAGACTCCATCCAGCAGCAGCACAACGGCGTGGTGGTGATGGAGGAGCGTGGCTATCCTGCAGGGCTTCGCCAAGCACCACAAAAGAGGAGGGAGAGAGAGAGATGCAGGGTTGCACCAACGAGAGATCAAATCACGTGTGTTCTGGGGCAGCCCTTGGCCTCATATATATAGGGGAAGGGGAGGAGGCTGCGCCCCCTCTAGGGTTCCCACCCCTAGAGGGGCGGCAGCCCCAAACCCATCTAAGGGTGGCGGCCACAAGGGGGAGGAGAGGGAGGCGCAGGGTATATGGGCCTTAGGGCCCATCTGCCATTAGGGTTTGCCCCCTCTCTCCTTCTAGGCGCATGGGCCTTAGTGGGACTGGTTCCCTTGGCCCATGTAGGCCAAGGAACACTCCCTTCAGCCCATGTGGCCCCCCGGGGCTGGTGGCCCCACTTGGTGGACCCCCGGGACCCTCCCGGTGGTCCCGGTACATTACCGATAAACCCCGAAACTCTTCCGGTGACCAAAACAGGACTTCCCATATATAAATCTTTACCTCCGGACCATTCCAGAACTCCTCGTGACGTCCGGGATCTCATCCGGGACTCCGAACAACATTCGGTAACCACATACAAACTTCCTTTACAACCCTAGCGTCATCGAACCTTAAGTGTGTAGACCCTACGGGTTCGGGAGACATGCAGACATGACCGAAACGTTCTCCGGTCAATAACCAACAGCGGGATCTGGATACCCATGTTGGCTCCCACACGTTCCACGATGATCTCATCGGATGAACCACGATGTCAAGGACTTAATCAATCCCGTATACAATTCCCTTTGTCTATCGGTACGATACTTGCCCGAGATTCGATCGTCGGTATACCGATACCTTGTTCAATCTCGTTACCGGCAAGTCTCTTTACTCGTTGCGTAACACATCATCCCGTGATCAACTCCTTGATCACATTGTGCACATTATGATGATGTCCTACCGAGTGGGCCCAGAGATACCTCTCCGTTTACACGGAGTGACAAATCCCAGTCTCGATTCGTGCCAACCCAACAGACACTTTCGGAGATACCTGTAATGTACCTTTATGGCCACCCAGTTACGTTGTGACGTTTGATACACCCAAAGCACTCCTACGGTATCCGGGAGTTGCACAATCTCATGGTCTAAGGAAACGATACTTGACATTAGAAAAGCTTTAGCATACGAACTACATGATCTTGTGTTAGGCTTAGGATTGGGTCTTGTCCATCACATCATTCTCCTAATGATGTGATCCCGTTATCAATGACATCCAATGTCCATGGTCAGGAAACCGTAACCATCTATTGATCAACGAGCTAGTCAACTAGAGGCTTACTAGGGACATGGTGTTGTCTATGTATCCACACATGTATCTGAGTTTCCTATCAATACAATTATAGCATGGATAATAAACGATTATCATGAACAAGGAAATATAATAATAACTAATTTATTATTGCCTCTAGGGCATATTTCCAACACTTTTCAGGTATTTCAGGATGTTCTTGACCGCTGTCCAGTGATCCATTCCTGGATTACTTTGGTACCTCCCTGCTAAACTTATAGCAAGGCACACATCAGGTCTGGTACACAGCATTGCATACATGATAGATCCTATGGCTGATGCATAGGGAACATCTTTCATATTCTCTCTACCTTCTGCAGTGGTCGGGCATTGAGTCTTACTCAATTTCACATCTTGTAACACAGGCAAGAACCCTTTCTTTGCTTGATCCATTTTGAACTTCTTCAAAATTTTGTCAAGGTATGTGCTTTGTGAAAGTCCAATTAAGCGTCTTGATCTATCTCTATAGATCTTAATGCCTAATATGTAAGCAGCTTCACCGAGGTCTTTCATTGAAAAACTTTTATTCAAGTATCCCTTTATGCTATCCAGAAATTCTATATCATTTCCAATTAGCAATATGTCATCCACATATAATATCAGAAATGCTACAGAGCTCCCACTCACTTTCTTGTAAATACAGGCTTCTCCGAAAGTCTGTATAAAACCAAATGCTCTGATCACACTATCAAAACGTTTATTCCAACTCCGAGAGGCTTGCACCAGTCCATAAATGGATCGCTGGAGCTTGCACACTTTGTTAGCTCCCTTTGGATCGACAAAACCTTCCGGTTGCATCATATACAACTCTTCTTCCAGAAATCCATTCAGGAATGCAGTTTTGACATCCATCTGCCAAATTTCATAATCATAAAATGCGGCAATCGCTAACATGATTCGGACGGACTTAAGCATCGCTACGGGTGAGAAGGTCTCATCGTAGTCAATCCCTTGAACTTGTCGAAAACCTTTCGCGACAAGTCGAGCTCTGTAGACAGTAACATTACCATCAGCGTCAGTCTTCTTCTTGAAGATCCATTTATTCTCAATTGCTTGCCGGTCATCGGGCAAGTCAACCAAAGTCCATACTTTGTTCTCATACATGGATCCCATCTCAGATTTCATGGCTTCAAGCCACTTTACGGAATCTGGGCTCACCATCGCTTCTTCATAGTTCGTAGGTTCATCATGATCTAGTGGCATGACTTCCAGAACTGGATTACCGTACCACTCTGGTGCGGATCTTACTCTGGTTGATCTACGAGGTTCAGTAGTATCTTGTTCTGAAGTTTCATGATCATTATCATTAACTTCCTCACTTATTGGTGTAGGTGTCGCAGAAACAATTTTCTGTGATGTACTACTTTCCAACAAGGGAGTAGGTACAGTTACCTCGTCAAGTTCTACTTTTCTCCCACTCACTTCTTTCGAGAGAAACTCCTTCTCAAGAAAGTTTCCGAATTTAGCGACAAAAGTCTTGCCTTCGGATCTGTGATAGAAGGTGTATCCAATAGTTTCCTTTGGATATCCTATGAAGACACATTTCTCCGATTTGGGTTCGAGCTTATCAGGTTGAAGCTTTTTCACATAAGCATCGCAGCCCCAAACTTTAAGAAACGACAACTTAGGTTTCTTGCCAAACCACAGTTCATAAGGCGTCGTTTCAACGGATTTTGATGGTGCCCTATTTAACGTGAATGCGGCCGTCTCTAGAGCATAACCCCAAAATGATAGCGGTAAATCAGTAAGAGACATCATAGATCGCACCATATCTAGTAAAGTACGATTACGACGTTCGGGCACACCATTACGTTGTGGTGTTCCGGGTGGCATGAGTTGCGAAACTATTCCACAGTTTTTCAAATGTACACCAAACTCGTAACTCAAATATTCTCCACGATCAGATCGTAGAAACTTTATTTTCTTGTTACGATGATTTTCAACTTCACTCTGAAATTCTTTGAACCTTCCAAATGTTTCAGATTTATGTTTCATTAAGTAAATATACCCATATCTGCTTAAATCATCTGTGAAGGTGAGAAAATAACGATATCCGCCACGAGCCTCAATATTCATCGGACCACATACATCGGTATGTATGATTTCCAACAAATCTGTTGCTCTCTCCATAGTACCGGAGAACGGTGTTTTAGTCATCTTGCCCATGAGGCACGGTTCGCAAGTACCAAGTGATTCATAATCAAGTGGTTCCAAAAGTCCATCAGTATGGAGTTTCTTCATGCGCTTTATACCGATATGACCTAAACGACAGTGCCACAAATAAGTTGCACTTTCATTATCAACTCTGCATCTTTTGGCTTCAACATTATGAATATGTGTATTACTACTATCGAGATTCAATAAGAATAGACCACTCTTCAAGGGTGCATGACCATAAAAGATATTACTCATATAAATAGAACAACCATTATTCTCTGATTTAAATGAATAACCGTCTCGCATTAAACAAGATCCAGATATAATGTTCATGCTCAACGCTGGCACCAAATAACAATTATTTAGGTCTAATATTAATCCTGAAGGTAGATGTAGAGGTAGCGTGCCGACTGCGTTCACATCGACTTTGGAACCGTTTCCCACGCGCATCGTCACCTCGTCCTTAGCCAATCTTCGCTTAATCCGTAGCCCCTGTTTCGAGTTGCAAATATTAGCAACAGAACCAGTATCAAATACCCAGGTGCTACTGTGAGCATTAGTAAGGTACACATCAATAACATGTATATCACATATACCTTTGTTCACTTTGCCATCCTTCTTATCCGCCAAATACTTGGGGCAGTTCCGCTTCCAGTGACCAGTCTGCTTGCAGTAGAAGCACTCAGTTTCAGGCTTAGGTCCAGACTTGGGTTTCTTCTCTTGAGCAGCAACTGGCTCGCTGTTCTTCTTGAAGTTCCCCTTCTTCTTTCCTTTGCCCTTTTTCTTGAAACTAGTGGTCTTGTTGACCATCAACACTTGATGCTCTTTCTTGATTTCTACCTCCGCAGCTTTCAGCATCGCGAAGAGCTCGGGAATAGTCTTGTTCATCCCTTGCATATTATAGTTCATCACGAAGCTCTTGTAGCTTGGTGGCAGTGATTGGAGAATTCTGTCAATGACGCAATCATTTGGAAGATTAACTCCCAATTGAATCAAGTGATTATTATACCCAGACATTTTGAGTATATGCTCACTGACAGAACTGTTCTCCTCCATCTTGCAGCTATAGAATTTATTGGAGACTTCATATCTCTCAATCCGGGCATTTGCTTGAAATATTAACTTCAACTCCTGGAACATCTCATATGCTCCATGACGTTCAAAACGTCGTTGAAGTCCCGATTCTAAGCCGTAAAGCATGGCACACTAAACTATCGAGTAGTCATCAGCTTTGCTCTGCCAGACGTTCATAACATCTGGCGTTGCTCCAGCAGCAGGCCTGGCACCCAGCGGTGCTTCCAGGACGTAATTCTTCTGTGCAGCAATGAGGATAATCCTCAAGTTACGGACCCAGTCCGTGTAATTGCTACCATCATCTTTCAACTTTGCTTTCTCAAGGAACGCATTAAAATTCAACGGAACAACAACACGAGCCATCTATCTACAATCAACATAAACAAGCAAGATACTATCAGGTACTAAGTTCATGATAAATTAAAGTTCAATTAATCATATTACTTAAGAACTCCCACTTAGATAGACATCCCTCTAATCCTCTAAGTGATCACGTGATCCAAATCAACTAAACCATGTCCGATCATCACGTGAGATGGAGTAGTTTCATCGGTGAACATCATTATGTTGATCATATCTACTATATGATTCACGCTCGACCTTTCGGTCTCCGTGTTCCGAGGCCATATCTGTATATGCTTGGCTCGTCAAGTATAACCTGAGTATTCTGCGTGTGCAACTGTTTTGCACCCGTTGTATTTGAACGTAGAGCCTATCACACCCGATCATCACGTGGTGTCTCAGCACGAAGAACTTTCGCAACGGTGCATACTCAGGGAGAACATTTCTTGATAATTTAGTGAGAGATCATCTTATAATGCTACCGTCAATCAAAGCAAGATAAGATGCATAAAAGATAAACATCACATGCAATCAATATAAGTGATATGATATGGCCATCATCATCTTGTGCCTGTGATCTCCATCTCCGAAGCACCGTCATGATCACCATCGTCACCGGCGCGACACCTTGATCTCCATCGTAGCATCGTTGTCGTCTCGCCAATCTTATGCTTCCACGACTATCCCTACCGTTTAGTAATAAAGTAAAGCATTACATCGCGATTGCATTTCATACAATAAAGCGACAACCATATGGCTCCTGCCAGTTGCCGATAACTCGGTTACAAAACATGATCATCTCATACAATAAAATTCAGCATCATGCCTTGACCATATCACATCACAACATGCCCTGCAAAAACAAGTTAGACGTCCTCTACTTTGTTGTTGCATGTTTTACGTGGCTGCTACGGGCTTAAGTAAGAACCAATATCACCTACGCATCAAAACCACAACGATAGTTTGTCAAATAGACTCCGTTTTAACCTTCGCAAGGACCGGGCGTAGCCATACTTGGTTCAACTAAAGTTGGAGAGACAGTCGCCCGCAAGCCATCTCTGTGCAAAGCACGTCGAGGGAACCGGTCTCGCGTAAGCGTACGCGTAAGGTTGGTCCGGGTCGTCTCGTCCAACAATACCGCCGAACCAAAGTATGACATGCTGGTAGGCAGTATGACTTATATCGCCCACAACTCACTTGTGTTCTACTCGTGCATATAACATCAACATAAATAACCTAGGCTCGGATGCCACTGTTGGGTTTCGTAGTAATTTCAAAAAATTTCCTACGCACACGCAAGATCATGTGATGCATAGCAACGAGGGGGAGAGTGTTGTCTACGTACCCAACGCAGACCGACTGCGGAAGTGATGACACGACGTAGAGGAAGTAGTCGTACGTCTTCACGATCCAACCGATCAAGCATCGAAACTACGGCACCTCCGAGTTTGAGCACACGTTCAGCTTGATGACGATCCCCGGACTCCGATCCAGCAAAGTGTCGGGGAAGAGTTCTGTCAGCACGACGGCGTGGTGACGATCTTAATGTACTACAGCAGCAGGGTTTCGCCTAAACTCCGCTACAGTATTATCGAGGTATATGGTGGCAGGGGGCACCGCACACGGCTAAGGAATAGATCACGTGGATAAACTTGTGTGTCTAGAGGTGCCCCCTGCCTCCGTATATAAAGGAGTAGAGGGGGGAGACTGGCCGGCCAAGGAGGAGGGCGCAGGAGAGTCCTACTCCCTTTAGGAGTAGGATTCCCCCCCCCCAATCCTAGTCGGAATAGGATTCGCGGAGGGGGAAAAGAGGAGGAGGGGGCTGGCCACCTCTCCTAGTCCTAATAGGACTAGGGGAAGGGGGAGGCGCACAGCCCATCTAGGGCAGCCTCTTCTCTTTTCCACCAAGGCCCACTATGGCCCATATAGCTCTCGGGGGGTTCAGGTAACCCTCCCGGTATTCCGGTAAAATCCCGATTTCACCCGGAACACATCCGATATCCAAACATAGGCTTCCAATATATCAATCTTTACGTCTCGACCATTTTGAGACTCCTCGTCATGTCCATGATCACATCCGGGACTCCGAACAACCTTCGGTACATCAAAATGCATAAACTCATAATGTAACTGTCATCGTAACCTTAAGCGTGCGGACCCTACGGGCTCGAGAACAATGTAGACATGACCGAGACACGTCTCCGGTCAATAACCAATAGCGGGACCTGGATGCCCATATTGGCTCCTACATATTCTACGAAGATCTTTATCGGTCAGACCGCATAACAACATACGTTGTTCCCTTTGTCATCGGTATGTTACTTGCCCGAGATTCGATCGTCGGTATCCAATACCTAGTTCAATCTCGTTATCGGCAAGTCTCTTTACTCGTTCTGTAATACATCATCTCACAACTAACATATTAGTTGTAATGCTTGCAAGGCTTATGTGATGTGTATTACCGAGAGGGCCCAGAGATACCTCTCCGACAATCGGAGTGACAAATCCTAATCTCGATGTACGCCAAGCCAACATCTACCTTCGGAGACACCTGTAATGCTCCTTTATAATCACCCAGTTACATTGTGACGTTTGGTAGCACCCAAAGTGTTCCTCCGGCAAACGGGAGTTGCATAATCTCATAGTCATAGGAACATGTATAAGTCATGAAGAAAGCAATAGCAACATACTAAACGATCGTGTGCTAAGCTAATGGAATGGGTCATGTCAATCAGATCATTCAACTAATGATGTGACCTCGTTAATCAAATAACAACTCATTGTTCATGGTTAGGAAACATAACCATCTTTGATTAACGAGCTAGTCAAGTAGAGGCATACTAGTGACACTTTGTTTGTCTATGTATTCACACATGTATTATGTTTCCGGTTAATACAATTCTAGCATGAATAATAAACATTTATCATGATTATAAGGAAATAAATAATAACTTTATTATTGCCTCTAGGGCATATTTCCTTCAATAGCTAGTAAAGGAAAGAATGTTGTTAACATTACAGTTATGAGAAGTGATCCACCTAGACCAGTTGATTTGAACATTGTTCATGTTTATGAAGAGCAGGTTCCTTTGTCAGAAATAGGTGTACCAGTTGTCTATGAGGTAGACAATTCAGGAGTTCTTTTCCCCAGCCAAGTGAAACCCCAACCACAGCCAGTCCAAGTAATGAACACACAAGAGAGCTCTTGTTTGTTGAAGCAAAAGGGCCCAAGTGAACCCGAGTTTGCTTTGGATAATGGTAATGAGAGGCATGAGTATTTCATGGAGACAGACCAAGAGCAAGAGCACATTGAGCAGATGACGGAGCAGAAAAGAAATGAAGAAATTCAGAGGTACATGAGTAATAAGATACAAAGAGAGAAGTACAAGGCAGCAAAAAGAAAACTCCCACAGCTGCTTGCTGAGGAGTTCACTGATAGTGAAAGTGAGGATGAAGATCTAGAAGATGAGAACATATTGGCTAGGTTGGAGGCAATGAAGAGGCATAGGGATGATCCACTATATCACTTTGAAGGAGACATTGATGTAGAAGAGCTATATGGATCAGATGAGGAGGAGGAGGAGAATGAAGGAAGAGATGAAGAGGAAGGACAAGAGGAGCCACTAGATGAGGGCTTGAGAGGAAGAAGCAGTGTAGGAGGAAGCAGTGCAGGAGGTAGCAGCAGCATAGGAGGAAGTAAGGAGGGGGAAGGGGCCGACAACAAGATCCCATGCAAGTTTGGATCAAATCATAGAGCAAAACTGGGCACCTTCATCTGATGAGGAGAGCAACCCAGGTGACTTAAGTCAGGAAGAGAATGATTGGGCTTAGCTTCCACCATTTAAGCCATCAAATGGTAGGAAGAGCAAGGCCAAAAAGAATAAAGTTAGGGTTTGGTATGATGAGAAGAGGGAAAACCCACAAGAACAATTTGTCAAGAAACTTTGTTTCCTAGATGTGCAGCAGTTCAGAAGGGCACTGCTTACATTTCACATCTCACAAAACAGGAACTACTCATTTCATAGGAATTGCTCAGATAGAATTATTGTAGTTTGTAGTACAGATGACTGTCCTTTTTCATTGCTGCTTCCAAAATTGCACATGAGAAGAAATTTTGCATAAATAAAATGAACTTGTACCACAATTTCCCTGCTGTTGGAGAGAGCACCAAAGTGACTGCTAGGTGGTTGGCACATGAGTGTGAGCAATAGTTAAGGTCTGACATAAACACACTAGTCCAGGAAATAATGGACAATTTGAAGAAAAAACATGGAATTGAAGTGTCCATTCACATGGTCTACAGGGCAAGGAAAGCAACTAAGGAAGTTGTCCAAGGAGATCAGAGGGCACAATACACTAGGATAAGGGATTACCTCCAAGTTGTGTTGGATACCAATCCTGGAAGTAGATGCATTGTTACAACAAAGCATTTAAAGACTCGGCCTAGCAAAAACCCTAGATTTCATGGCTTGTTCATGTGCCTCAATGCTTGCAAAGAGGGCTTCATAAATGGTTGCAGACCCTTCATAGGTACTTGCATAATTATTTTCCCAACATCTTTCCCATTGCATTTGGTTATGTTTGGTACTAATGTGTTCTGTTTGGTTTTAGGTGTTGATGGTTGCTTTGTTAAGTTGACAATAGGGCAACAAATATTGGCTGCAACTGGAAGAGATAGTAATAACAACATCTTTCCCATTGCATTTGCAATTGTTGACAAGGAAGACACTGCCAGCTGGTCCTGGTTTCTAACCCAGCTCAAGTATGCTCTTGGTGGTGAGTCAGGGAACTATGGCAACTACACTATCATATCTGATAGACAAAAGGTACCTCGCACATCATCACTCTTATATTTACTGAAGTTTTACCATGCTTAGTACTGTCAAATTGTTTGTTGTTATACTATATTTTGAACACTAGTTATTTAAACAGTGCCTTCTTAAAGCCATAAACAATGTCTTCCCAAATTGCCCTCAAAGATACTGCCTTAGACATATTTATCAGAACTTTCAAACAGCTGGCTTTAGAGGTGAAGAGTTAAAGAAGTATATGGATCAGGCTAGTTATTCATATACTGAGCATGGTTTTGATGAAGCAATGGAAGGCATGAAAAGAGAGTGTGAGGCAGCTTGGAAATGGCCTAGAAAGATACCCAAGCATACATGGGCTAGACATGCCATGGATAAAAATTGTAAAACTGATTTGGTTGTTAACAATATTAGTGAAGTTTTCAACAAAATGATACTTGATGTGAGAGGGAAACCAATTAAAACCATGGTTGATGGCATCAGAACTAAATTGCTAGTTAAGTTCAATGCAAACAGGACCAAGACTGGGACAACCAAGTGGCAGATATGCCCAACATATGCTGAAAAACTAGAAGAAGCAAAACACCATGCTAGATATTGCCAGTCCATCAAAGCAGGACCTGATCTATACCAGGTTAGCAGTGGAGAAAGCACACATGCAGTAAATCTACAAGTGCACACATGTGGGTGTAGTAAATGGGACATGACTGGTGTTCCTTGCAAGCATGGTGTTTCTGCAATTAATAAGGCAAAACTTCATCCAGAAGATTTTGTTAGTGATTTCTTCAAGAAACCAATGTACCAAGCAGCCTACAATCCAATTGTGTATCATGTGTCTGGGCCTGATCTATGGCCAAATACTGGGACCCTAACATAGAACCACCAGTTTTCAGAGACAAGCGAGGAAAGAAGCAGAATAAGAGGAGAAGGAATCAGTTTGATAAGCCAGCTCCCAAAGATACTTCAAGGATGAAAACAATAACATGCAGCAATTGCAACTTGACAGGTCATAGGTACACTAGCTGCCACAAAAATCTGAAGCCAGCCCTAGCAATGAGAAGGAACCAACACCAGGTTGAATCTTGTGTATATATGTTGTCACTGCAGGTTAAATCTTGTGTATATTTAATACTAAGTTCTAATCTGTCTATATGTTGTCACTGCAAGAAAACAGGAGAGTTGATGCACCAATGGCAGCTCCATCTGCTCCACCAGCAGCAAGGGCAAGAGCTCCTGCTGCAACCAGTGCAACACCAAGGACAGCTCCATCAGCTCCAGCTGCAACTAGGGCTGCACCTAGGGCAGCTCCTTCTGCTCCTGCTCCAACAAGACCAAGTTCATCTTCTGCTGTTGCTGATAGACCTAGTTCATCTTCTGCTAGTGCTGCTAGGACAAGGGCAAAGAGAACATTCATACCACCAAGAGTGTCAGGTACTGGAAGAGTGAGAAAGCCATCATACAAGATGTCTGACTGGTTCAATTGTTCTCAAGGCTGCAAGAAGTGATATCATGTTGAAACATGTTTAATTCGGCCTGTTTTGGCTAGTTTGTGATGAAGAATATTAAGAATTTCATGTTGAAACCAGTTAGTTCAAGTCCAAGTGGCGGACTATGTAATGTACCTAATGGTTGTGATGCACTATCATACCAGTTAGTTATGATGTTTTCAAGAAGTTTTCATTCTGTTGTTGTGATGATGATCATAGTTTTCATAGTTGATATGATGATGATCTTAGTTTTCATGGTGTTGATATGTTGGTGATCATAGTTTTAATAGTTGATATGATGATGATCTTAGTTTTCATAGTTGATATGTTGATGATCATAATTGATATGTTGGTGATCATAGTTTTCATAGTTGATATGATGATCTTAGTTTTCATGGTGTTGTTATGATGGTGATCACTTGGGCATTTAGGGTGCCTCGACGTCGACAAAAAAAATTGCACAAAAATAGTTTGGCCTGAGGCTCGAACCCAGGACCAGTGGGTAGTAACCATGCGTTCAATGCCAATGGGATAGTGCTAGTGATCTTGTTTGAGTAGCATCCGCAATTTTACTTATATTTAGTTAGGCACGTACTGTGTTGAGAGTGCATTGTGGTCGGCAGCATGGTGAACGTGCGTTTAGTATAACTCGTCATTTCGGTTTCTCAGCCTTTAATACATGTCCACCCACCGCTCTCTCCGATCACTCGCCCACTCGCCGCCCGCACCGCCCACTCCACTTCCCCCTCTCTCCCGTCGAAACCACCGCCGACAGCCACCCCACCGTCGCCATGGACTGGCAGCTGGCCATCGAAGAGCTCGCCGACAACAACCAGGAGCTGCGCGCGCAGTACAAGGAGATCGCGCGCTGGTTCCCTAGTCTGGCGATGCTGAGGAACCATGCCCGCGGCCTGGTGAAGGTGATGACACATGCCGAAAGGCAGCGTGCTTTCCCTACCGGCCGCATCGTCCCGCCGGCGACCATTCTCCTGTGGGCGATGCACGAGGTGCAGCGCTCCCCCGACCCCAGGCAGCGCGCCCGTTGGTGGATGTACCGCTCATCCACCATGCCGGCGGCCGCCGCAGATGAAATCACCGACGCCGTCCTTGCTCTCCCAGCCCCCATCAACAACGCCTACTGGGAGAGGTGCAATCCATGGGTCCTCGGGCCAGACGAGGACTCTGACGCCGAGTCCTCTGACGACTACTACTCTAATGATTCTGGCGACTACTCCTCTGACGACGAGGTGGACGAGGTCGTCGTACTCTCCTCCGACTCCTCTGATGACGAGCCTAATGTGCAGCTCCTGGCGCTGATACGTCTCCAACGTATCTATAATTTTTGATTGCTCCATGCTATATTATCTACTGTTTTAGACATTATTGGGCTTTATTTTCCACTTTTATATTATTTTTGTGACCAACCTATTAACCGGAGGCCCAACCCAGAATTGCTGTTTTTTGCCTGTTTTAGGGTTTCGAAGAAAAGGAATATCAAACGGAGTCCAAACGGAATGAAACCTTTGGAAATGTGATTTTCTCATCAGATAAGATCCAGGAGACTTGGACCCTCCGTCAAGAAAGCCATGAGGTGCTCACGAGGGTAGGGGCGCGCCCCCTCCCCTAGGGCGCGTCCCCTACCTCGTGGGCCCCTCGAAGCTCCACCGACGTACTTCTTCCTCCTATATATATATCCACGTACCCCCAAACGATCGGGGACGGAGCCAAAAACCTAATTCCACCACCGCAACTTTCTGTATCCACGAGATCCCATCTTGGGGCCTGTTCCGGAGCTCCGCCGGAGGAGGCATCGATCACGGAGGGCTTGTACATCATCATCCAAGCCCCTCCGATGAAGTGTGAGTAGTTTCCTTCAGACCTACGGGTCCATGGCTAGTAGCTAGATGGCTTCTTCTCTCTTTTTGGATCTCAATACAATGTTCTCCCCCTCTCTCGTGGAGATCTATTCGATGTAATCTTCTTTTTGCGGTGTGTTTGTTGAGACCGATGAATTGTGGGTTTATGATCAAGTCTATCTATGAATAATATTTGAATCTTCTCTGAATTCTTTTATGTATGATTGGTTATCTTTGCAAGTCTCTTTGAATTATCAGTTTGGTTTGGCCTACTAGATTGGTTGTTCTTGCCATGGGAGAAGTGCTTAGCTTTGGGTTCAATCTTGTAGTGTCATTTCCCAGTGATAGAAGGGGCAGCAAGGCATGTATTGTATTGTTGCCATCGAGGATAACAAGATTAGGTTTTTATCATATTGCATGAAACTATCCCTCTACATCATGTCATCTTGCTTAAGGCGTTACTCTATTTTTAACTTAATACTCTAGATGCATGCTGGATAGCGGTCGATGAGTGGAGTAATAGTAGTAGATGCAGAATCATTTCGGTCTACTTGTCTCGGACGTGATGCCTATATACATGTTCATACCTAGATATTCTCATAACTATGCTCAATTCTGTCAATTGCTCAACAGTAATTTGTTCACCCACCGTAGAATACTTGTGCTCTTGAGAGAAGCCACTAGTGAAACCTATGGCCCCGGGGTCTCTTTCTCATCATATCAATCTCCATCACTTTACTATTGCTTTGCTTTTACTTTGCTTTTACTTTATTTACTTTGCATCTCTATACCAAAAATACCAAAAAAATATTATTTATCATCTCTATCAGATCTCACTTTCGTAAGTGACCGTGAAGGGATTGACAACCCCTAAGCGTGTTGGTTGCGTTGAGCTATTGTTTTTGTATAGGTACGAGGGACTCGAGCGTAGCCTCCTACTGGATTGATACCTTGGTTCTAAAAAACTGAGGGAAATACTTACGCTACTTTGCTGCATCATCCCTTCCTCTTCGGGGAAATCCAACGCAGTGCTCAAGAGGTAGCAAGAAGAATTTCTGGCGCCGTTGCAGGGGAGGTTCGCGCAAGTTAAGATTTGACTCCCGACAACGAGCCATTTCTGGCGCCGTTGCCGGGGAGTCTGCGCAAAAGTCAACATACCAAGTACCCATCACAACCGCTATCTCCCGCATTACATTATTTGCCATTTGCCTCTCGTTTTCCTCTTCCCCATTTCACCCTTGCCGTTTTATTCGCCCTCTCTCTCTCTATCCTCCCTCTCTATTTGCCTCTTTTGCTTGTTTGCTCTTGTTTGCTCGTGTGTTAGTTTGCTTGCTTGTCGTTATGGCTAGTTCTTTACCTTCTGCCTCTATGTTTGAAATTGGGGATACCATTGTCGATAATAATTTTGATGCTCCTACTAAAGAACCCACTATCTCACATATAAAAAGATTTCGTGTTGGTAGCGGTAATATTATTGGAAAAGGAGTTATTCAAGATTTCTTTACTTGTGCCGGTGCTTTACCTTCTATGGGTAGTTCTATTGTTCATAGAACTAGTAGTCTTGCGGACGCTATTGCCATGCTTGTAGTTGAACTTGAGAGGCAATTCATGCACTTGCATCCTTCTATACAAAGGATTTTCCTAGAATTTTCTAAAATTGAGCATTCTTCTGTTAAGCATGCCGTTACTATCTTTTTGGCTCATGAGTTTCGATTCATAATTAAAGAGGCCAAAGAAATCTTTGCGCATTATAGGGTGGATTCTTGCCGTCCTCCCATAGAGACTATCCTCTTTGATCAAGAAGAAATAATGCATTTTCAATCTCTAGACTATGTTGCTTTCAATGAAAATCTTAGAAAAAGGGTTCCTACCAATGTTTTAGTTGATAGAATTTCTGAACTTAATGATGATTTAGCTATTCAAGATAATGAATTGGTATATTCTCTTGAATATAGGCTCACAAAGTTCTGTCAAAAGAATGCTTATAATGATGAATTGGTTGTGCAATATGAAGGACCAAAGGAGGAACCTATACCTCCCAAGGTTGATCTTGGAGACTTTTGTCCCAAAAAATTTAGCCCTTTTGATTACTTTTACTTGCCTCAAAGAAAACTTGCTGCGGAACATAGACAATATGAAATGAGTTTTAACAATCTATCTTACTATTATGGCAATACCTAAATCTATTCTTGCTTGTTATGCCTAGCTAGGGGCGTTAAACGATAGCGCTTGTTGGGAGGCAACCCAATTTTATTTTTGTTCTTTGCTTTTTTATCCTGTTTAGTAATAAATAAATTATCTAGCCTCTGTTTTGGTTGTGTTTTTTGTGTTTAGTTAGTGTTAGTGCCAAGTAGAACCGTTGGGAAGACTTGGGGAAAGTCTTGATTGAACTTGCTGTAAAAAACAGAAACTTTAGCGCTCACGAGAATTGCTGTCATTTTTATTTGTAAAGTTATATTTAGTTAATTATTTTTGCAGATGATTAATAGATAAATTCCTCACGTCCAGCAATTTATTTTAGAATTTTTGGGGTTCCAGATCTTGCGCTAGCTACAGATTACTACAGACTGTTCTGTTTTTGACAGATTCTGTTTTTCGTGTGTTGTTTGCTTATTTTGATGAATCTATGGCTAGTAAAATAGTTTATAATCCATAGAGAAGTTGGAATACAGTAGGTATAACACCAATATAAATAAAGAATGAGTTCATTACAGTACCTTGAAGTGGTCTTTTGTTTTCTTTCACTAACTGAGCTCATGAGATTTTCTACTTTAAGTTTTGTGTTGTGAAGTTTTCAAGTTTTGGGTAAAGATTTGATGGATTATGGAACAAGGAGTGGCAAGAGCCTAAGCTTGGGGATGCCCATGGCACCCCCAAGATAATCTAAGGAAATCTAAAAGCCAAAGCTTGGGGATGCCCCGGAAGGCATCCCCTCTTTCGTCTACTTCTATCGGTAACTTTACTTGGAGCTATATTTTTATTCACCACATGATATGTGTTTTGCTTGGAGCGTATTTTATGATTTGAGTCTTTTCTTATTAGTTTACCACAATCATCCTTGATGTACAAACCTTTTGAGAGAGCCATACATTATTTGGAATTTGATAGAATACTCTATGTGCTTCACTAATATCTTTTAGAGCACGGTGGTGGATTTGTTTTATAGAAACTATTGTTCTCTCATGCTTCACTTAGATTATTTTGAGAGTCTTAATAGCATGGTAATTTGCTTAAAATCATAATATGCTTGGTATGCAAGATTAATAATAAAACTTTCTTATGAGTGTGTTGAATACTAAGAAAAGTTTGATGCTTGATGATTGTTTTGAGATATGGAGGTAATAATATCAAAGTCATGCTAGTTGAGTAGTTGTGAAATTGAGAAATACTTGTGTTGAGGTTTGCAAGTCCCGTAGCATGCACGTATGGTAAACGTTATGCAACAAATTTGAAACATGAGGTGTTATTTGATTGTCTTCCTTATGAGTGGCGGTCGGGGACGAGCGATGGTCTTTTCCTACCAATCTATCCCCCCAGGAGCATGCACGTAGTGCCGAGGTTTTTGATGACTTGTAGATTTTTGCAATAAATATGTGAGTTCTTTATGACTAATGTTGAGTCCATGGATTATATGCACTCTCACCCTTCCACCATTGCTAGCCTCTTCGGTACCGTGCATTGCCCTTTCTCACATTGAGAGTTGGCGCAAACTTCGCCGGTGCATCCAAACCCCGTGATATGATACGCTCTTTCACACATAAACCTCCTTATATCTTCCTCAAAAAAGCCACCATACCTACCTATTATGGCATTTCCATAGCCATTCCGAGATATATTTCCATGCAACTTTCCATCATTCCGTTCATCATGACACATTCATCATTGTCATATTGCTTAGCATGATCATGTAGTTGACATAGTATTTGTGGCAAAGCCACCGTTCATAATTCTTTCATACATGTCACTCTTGGTTCATTGCATATCCCGGTACACCGCCGGAGGCATTCACATAGAGTCATCTTTGTTCTAGTATCGAGTTGTAATCATTGAGTTGTAAATAAATAGTAGTGTGATGATCATCATTATTAGAGCATTGTCCCAAGTGAGGAATAAAAAAAAGGCCATAAAAAAGAGAAGGCCCCCAAAAGAGAGAAAGACCATAAAAAAAAGAGAAGGCCCCCAAAAAAATGAGAGAAAAAGAGAGAAGGGACAATGTTACTATCCTTTTACCACACTTGTGCTTCAAAGTAGCACCATGATCTTCATAGTAGAGAGTCTCTCATGTTATCACTTTCATATACTAGTGGGAAGTTTTCATTATAAAACTTGGCTTGTATATTCCAACAATGGGCCTCCTCAAGTGCCCTAGGTCTTCGTGAGCAAGCAAGTTGGATGCACACCCACTAGTTTCTTTTGTTGAGCTTTCATACATTTATAGCTCTAGTGCATCCGTTGCATGGCAATCCCTACTCCTTGCATTAACATCAATCGGTGGGCATCTCCATAGCCCATTGATTAGAGCATCTCCAGCCGTTGGCCCCCCAGGGGGCTCCTAAAATCGCCGCCTGGGGGTGAGCCGGCGCAAAAAATGGGCCTGGGGGCGAGTTGGTCCCCAGCTGTCGTGGTTCCAAGTCTGACAGTAGTGTAGGGGGGTAAGTATGGAGAGGCAAGATCTTAGCTATGGAGAAGTTGTAAGAACGCAAGGTTTATGAGTTCAGGCCCTTCTCGGAGGAAGTAATAGCCCTACGTCTCGGAGCCCGGAGGCGGTCGACTGGATTATGAGAGTATGAATTACAGGGGTGCGAACCCTTTACACTGAGGAGGGGGGTGGCTTATATAGAGTCCGCCAGACCCCTCCGGCCCTCAGTTATGCATGGTTTTAAGTACATTAAGGTCGGGCGTTACTGGTAACGCCCCTAATAAAGTGCTATGATGACCATAAAAGCTACTTAATGACCGACCATTAGCGTGCGGAGTGACTTTGGGTCTCCTGGCCGTCGGGTGGTTGGATCTTGGTCGAGTGGTTGCTTCTTGGTCGAGTGTCTTCGAGTCCGTCGAGTGAAACACCGCCAAGTCGATTGAAATGTGATTTCTTCTGGAGGTGTCCTTGGGTAGGTCAGTTTGGACAGGTCCACGACCCTACCCTAGGTACATAGCTTCATCATTAGCCCCCGAATGGATCGAGGTTTGAGTGGGAAAGGGTTTGAGCACATCTCCGACTCATTTTTCATGTCATGAGCATACCTTGTTTCGGATCAATGGACCAGAGTGATGACAACAACTTTCTTTCCAGTCGCCTTGATCCATTCTTAGGTTTTGTCGAGTGAGTTCTTATACTTGAAGAGTTCTGAGTGACGGTGCGGAGGAGATCTTCGGTCCGACGAGTTGTTCTGCTGCCCGCGGATTTCGTGGGATCTAAATTACGGGAAGCGCGCAGGACAGGAGAGGCCGCAGTAAACGGATGGGATAGCGCGGAGCCGCCTCGATCCCCGCGCCACCTTTTTCGCCACGTATCGGGCGCGCGATCGCCATGGGATTTGGCAGTGCCGTCCGGGCCTACCAGTCAGCCACTCGGAAGCAGCCTCATATAAGGCGTTGGGCCGGGGCTCTGTTCCGCACGCCACCATTCTCTCTCTGTTTTCTCCCGATTTCTCCGCCACCCTTGCTCCCGTCTCGTCGCCGGATCTCCGCTCGAGCTCGAACTGCCACCATGGGGAAGGACAAGACGGCGACGCTGGAACGCGCGAAGAAGGCAACCGCGAAGGTGAAGGGCAAGCGGACCAACCGGGGCGGATCCTCGTCGAGGTCCTGCCTGCCGGTGGGCTGGATCCAGGGCGACTGGATCCGCTCGGCAATCACGTAGGACGACCTCGACGACCTGGTGGAAGGGGGATTTATCCCCCACAAGTCGGCTCGGCTCCCGGTTGACGAAACTGAGCCGCATCCCAGAGAGGGTGAGTGCGTCCTCTTAGCAACTCACATAGATCGTGGGTTCTCGCTGCCTCCCCACCCTTTCTTCCGGGGTTTTTTGAACTTCTTTGGGGCTCAGCTCCACCATTTTACTCCGAATACCATAGTCTATCTGGCCGCTTTCGTGTCTATGTGCGAAAACTTCTTGGGCTGTTGACCGCACTGGGGGCTCTTCGAACATATCTTCACTTGCCGTTCCCAGTCGGTCAAAAAGACCAAGTCGAGTGACGAGAGGACTCGGGTGATCCAGATGTGCGGTGGTCTGGGGATCCAGATGAGGAGCAAAAGTACTTTCCCAGCGATGATCCTTCCTGACTCAGTCTGGGGCTGGCAGTCGACTTGGTTTTACTGCAAGGATCAGCCGACCCTTGGCCAGTCGACTGGGCTTCCTCCTTTCTCCTTGGCTCGAGTGGAGAAGCCTGCTCCCCTGAAGATAGTTCCAAAAGAGAAGGCGCAGGTCAAGGAGCTGGTCGAACGGGTCGTACAGCTCGTCCGCGACGGAGTGACCGGGATGGATCTGCTAGAGGTCTTGCTCGGTCGACACATCCAACCCCTTCAGGCGCGCGATCATCCGATGTGGATGTATTCTGGGCTCGAAGATACCACTCGGATCCACCCGGAGGAGGTTAGTGAGGACACCTTGGAGAGCTGGTTGAGAGGAATCACTGGCAACAAAGACAACCCTCGGGGATCCAGGAGGGTGACTCCATTCGACAACTCGCGTCAGCCGGAGCAGGTATGTTTTTGTAAGTAACTTTCCGACTCTCCATGTTATGTCCCGTTTGCGGTCGACTGAATGTCTTTTGATTGTTACTTTTTCAGGCCCTCATTGAAATGTACTCAATGCCCAATGGAGAGCAAGGGCAAGACTTGGAAGGCGAGGCGAGCGGCGGAAACAGTGGCGAGTGGACTTCTGATGGTGAAGAGGATGGAGAAAGTGAAGACTCAAGCGACGAAGAAGAAGTCGAGTCGCCTCTTCGCAGGGAGAGGCGATCCAAACTTGCCCAAGAACGACAGAGCGTCCGTGAAAAGGCGACTGCTCAAGCTGGTCAATCTTCGAAGCGTCCTCGGATCTCTTCACCAACCCCGGCCGAGAAAGCGCCCAAGCACCCCAAAGTTGCGGAGCCGAAAATCCGGAAGGCGTTGCCAAAGATTAAGATTGACATCCCCGTCGCTTCTGCGTAAGTGTTTTCCTCTGTATACACTCGACGCTTAGCGCCGTTTGTTTTTCTTATTTTAACCGGACGAACTTTGGAACTGCCAGCGCTGCCACTTCTAGGACCTCAGCTTACAGGGATGATGATGAGGTGATGGAGGATGCGGTCACGTCAAAACTGGGTATGACTCCTGCCATACTGTCTTTATTTTGGTCGATTCAACTACAACGTGTACCATTGGGTGATGTGATTTTGACGATTGAACTTTGCATAGCTCCCAACGTTATTGACCTCCCTGATGATGATGAAGAGCCCGAGAGGCCTTTGACGAGGAAAAATAGGTAGGCTCCTACAAGCGAGGCGCCACAGTCGATGCCAAGGACGGAACCAGTCGTTCAGGACACTGGCGATGCCAATCGGGGTTCTGTTACCTTTGCTGTGCCACTATCGAGTGCCTTGCCCTCTTCGTCGATTGCTTAGGCTCCCGTCGACCCACCTTCAGTTTTTGCGACCCATCATGTCCCGGAGGACGAAGCGAATGCTGCCAAGGAAGCCATACGTCAGGCGGGCATCATGATGGAGAAGATGAGGATGGTGCGGGACGCCAGTCAGGCTGCCTACGACGCCAGCTCGGCCCTCCAAAGCAATGTTCAGGTAAATTGGTCACTGCTTGTTTTGTTAGGATATGTTATCTGAAGACTCTTTTTCGAAAATCTTTGCATCTGTACACCCACTGGGTGCGTCGATTGAAATTTTGAACCGGTGGGGGCACGCTGAGTGCACCCACTGGGTGTAGTCCCCGAGACTACGGTGGACTGCTGGCAGTCGACTATAGTCGTTGTATTTTTTCGAATGTATAAACCAAACTGGTAGTTTGTCTCTTCCACTCTGTCTGGTTGAGTGGGATCAGAACCGGTGGGGGCACGCAAAGTGCACCCACTGGGTGTAGTCCCCGAGACTATGGTGGACTGCCGGCAGACGACTGTAGTCTGAGTTCTACTTTCTCTCTTTCTGCCTTTTTTTTACTTCCTGGACTCAACTTCGGCGGGCCGGTCGAGTGGGATCAGAACCGGTGGGGGCACGCAAAGTGCACCCACTGGGTGTAGTCCCCGAGACTGGTGGACTGCGGGCAGTCGACCGTAGTCTTAGTATTTATTGCCTTTGTTGTTTTTTGCTGTAAAATAACTTCTCCTCTTTGATTGCAGAAATCTTGTGATCTGGGAGCTCACTTTGCTGATTTGGAGAAACAGCAGATCCAACTGAACCTTGACTTGGAGCTGGCCAAGACAGAGCTGCAAAAGGCTAAGGATGGTGCCAATGGTAAGACGAGTTTGTCAACTGGTTTGCCTTGGGCTTGAGTACCCTTCTGCTCTTTCTGAATCAAGCACCATTTCTTTGCAGAAAAGCTGAGAGAAGCTCTGGCAAAGAAGGACCGGGATCTGGCTACTGCCCAAAAGGAAGCTGATGACAGGGTCGCTTTGGCTGAACAGAAGCTGGCTTCGGTCGGCCAGTTGGAAGAAGAGAATACCAGGCTGAAGTCTGCTCTGAATGACTCCAACAAGGAGTGCTCGCGCTGGAAGAAGGCGAATCTCGTCCAGGGCGAGAAAATAGAAAGCATTGCTCGCAGGAGGGATGATGTGGAGAGCTATCTGAGAAGTCTTGCCAAGAAGTTGTTCATCAAGCTTGAAGGTGCACATTCTATTCTGACTGATTTTTTTTTGTGTCGACTCAGTGTATGAAAATTGACTTATCCTTGGATCGTGAATGCAGAGTTTTGCTAGAACTTTGAAGAGGAGACTGGGCGGATCGAACCAGGTTTGGATCCAATCAACTCTCCCGTGAAAGATGAAACTGCCATGAATCTGCTTCGACTGGAATCTCGCATCGACGGTGCTGTGGACTACTTGGCTCGACTGAAGGTCGCCATGTCACGGATCGACCCGGCACTTTGGCCAGAGGCCACACTCCAAAACGATCTTGAGTCTCTGATGACTCAACTTAACGGAATCCCTGACCGAGTGCAGGAGTGGAAGAAGTCTTCTGCTCGGTGTGGCGCTGATGTGGCTCTGTCTTTGGTTCGTGTCCACTGCAAGGAGGTGCGACAAGATAAGCTGGCCGCAATCAAGGTCGCCAACACCCAGAAGCACGACTTCCGAACTTTTATGGAGACTTTCATTGCTGCCGCCACTCGGATTGCCGATGGCGTCGACCTGGACGAGTTCGTCGAGCCTGCCAGCCCTCCTCCTGCGGAGTGAACAAACTTTTATGCCCCACCTTAAATTTGTCTCGGAATGCCGAGTGGTTTTTGTAACCGTTAAACTCTTTCGGGCTGAATGCCTGAGCACTTTGACCTGTGGTCCAGACCCTTTAGGATTTATCTGAACTCGGTTTATCGTTGAATATCTTTATGAATCCCCTGTCGAGTGGAAATAGTTCTTCTTTCGAGACAACTTTTTTGTACTTGTGGTGCGGCTCCGAAGGGGAAGGTAGCAGTCGACCTGCACCTCATTACTGCAGAGCAGGATGGAGTGCACGTTGTATTTGTGGCCAAGCTCCCCAAGGAGGAGGTGGCCGTCGATCTGCAACTTGTTACTGCAGAGCGGGATGTGTTTCGTACTTAGGCGAGTACCTGACCGCAGCTAAGTCTTCAAACGAGAAAACTTAGGTGAGTACCGGACTGCAGCTAAGCCCCCGAGTGGGAGGACTGCTCTCCACTCGGTAGGATTTTTCAAACTTAGGCGAGTGCCTGACTGCAGCTAAGTCCTCAAGCAAGAGAACTTAGGTGAGCACTGGACTGCAGCTAAGCCTCCGAGTGGGAGGGCTGCTCTCCACTCGGTAGGATTTTTTCAAACTTAGGCGAGTGCCTGACTGCAGCTAAGTCCTCAAGCGAGAGAACTTAGGCGAGTACTGGACTGCAGCTAAGCCCCCGAGTGGGAGGGCTGCTCTCCACTCGGTAGGATTTTTTTTATAAACTTAGGCGAAGCGGATTCGCAGCTAAGCCACCCACTGGGGGATTTCTTACGTAAATAAAAACAATAATAATCACTGGGAAAATTATAATGCTCTTGTCTTTGATAAATAAACTACAGGAGTTTTTTCTTATTACATCTTATCTGAGTGATAACTCAAGTATAAAAGGGGCGGAGTAGCTCCGCATTCCAGGCTCGTGGCTCATCAATCTGGCGATCGACATTGTAGAGGTGGTATGATCCATTGTGGAGGACTCTGGTGACTATGAAGGGGCCTTCCCAAGTAGGAGCGAGCTTGTGTGGTTTCTGCTGATCCACTCGGAGGACTAAGTCTCCTTCTTGGAAGGCTCGGCTCTTCACGTTTTTGGCATGGAATCAACGCAAGTCTTGCTGATAGATGGTCGATTGAATCAAGGCCATTTCTCTTTCTTCTTCTAGGAGGTCGACTGCGTCCTGCCGGGCTTGTTCTGCTTCATCTTCAGAGTAGAGCTCGACTCGGGGAGCATTGTGAAGCAGGTCACTCGGTAAGACTGCCTCGGCTCTGCAGACCAGAAAGAATGGGGTTCTTCCGGTCGATCGATTCGGGGTTGTTCTTAATCCCCAAAGGACTGATGGAAGATCGTCGACCCATGCACCTGCTGCGTGTTTGAGATCGCGCATCAATCGGGGTTTCAGTCCTTTGAGAATCAGGCCGTTCGCCCTTTCTACTTGCCCATTCGACTGGGGGTGAGCGATCGAAGCATAGTCGACTCGAGTGCCCTGAGAGGTGCAAAAGGCCCTGAATCTGTCGGAATCGAAGTTTGACCCGTTGTTGGTGATGATGCTGTGTGGAACTCCATATCTGAATATCAACTCTCTGATGAAACTGATAGCGGTGCAAGCATCAAGATTCTTGATAGGCTTGGCTTCAATCCATTTGGTGAACTCGCCGACTGCTACCAGCACATGAGTGAAGCCGCTCCTGCCTGTTCTCAGTGGTCCAACCATGTCCAGCCCACAAACAGTGAAGGGCCAGACGAGTGGAATGGTTTTCAGGGATGGCGCGGGCTTGTGCGGCATATTGGAGTAATACTGACATCCTTCACATTTGTCGACTATCTCTTTTGCCATCTCATTGGCTCTTGGCCAGTAGAACCCCGCTCGGTATGCTTTAGCCACAATGGTCCGAGAGGACGCATGATGACCACAGGTCCCCGAGTGGATATCGTTAAGGATCATCTGACCTTCTTCTGGTGTAACACACTTCTGGCCAACCCTAGTCGCGCTTTCTCTATATAACTGTCCCTTTATGACTGTAAAGGCCTTGGATCGACGGACGATCTGTCGAGCCTCTTCTTCGTCTTCTGGGAGTTCTTTCCTTAGGATGTACGCGATGTACGGTTCTGTCTAGACGGGAGTGATAACCAAGACTTCCATGATCAGGTCGACCACAGCTAGAACTTCAACTTCAGTCGGATCCGTGGCACTTTTTGGCTGCGGGGCCTCTTCAGTGAAGGGATCCTCCTGGACTGATGGTGTGTGGATGTGTTCCAAAAACACATTGCTGGGAATGGCTTCTCTTTTGGAACCTATTTTTGCCAGATCATCAGCTGCTTGATTTTTCAGTCGGGGTATGTGATGAAGCTCTAACCCCTCGAATTTCTTCTCCAGCTTTCTCACTGCATTGCAATAACCAATCATGGCTGGACTTCTGACGTCCCATTCCTTCATCACTTGTTTAACCACCAAATCTGAGTCGCCATAGACCATGAGGTGACGGACGCCGAGTGAAATGGCCATGCGCAACCCATATAAAAGTGCTTCGTATTCTGCCTCGTTGTTAGAGGAATCAAAGTGGATTTGAAGAACATATCTGAGTTTATCTCCTCTAGGGGAGACCAACACCACTCAGGCACCGGAACCATTTAGCATCTTGGAACCGTCGAAGAACATGGTCCAATGCTCCGAGTGAACCTGAGTCGGCAGTTGCTGTTCAATCCACTCGGCGACGAAATCCGCGATTGCCTGGGACTTGATAGCTTTCTTTGCCTCAAACTTGATATCTAGAGGAAGGAGTTCAATCGCTCCTTGCTGATTGGGGCAGCAAGCACCGACTGGGTGGAGAGCAGAGCTTTGAGCTCTGCGAACGCTGCGTCAGCTTCAGGAGTCCACTCGAACTTGTCAGACTTATTCATCAATCGGTAAAGAGGCAATGCCTTTTCACCGAGACGAGATATGAATCGACTTAGGGCGGCCAAGCAACCAGTAAGCTTCTGAACATCGTGCACTCACACAGGACTTTTCATTCGGAGTATAGTACCGACTTTTTCTGGATTGGCGTCGATTCCCCGTTCAGAAATGAGAAAACCGAGTAACTTTCCGCCAGGAACCCCGAATGTGCATTTTGATGGATTAAGCTTGATATCAAACCTTCTGAGGTTGGCAAAGGTTTCAGCAAGGTCAGTCAGTAGGTCGGAACCCTTCCGTGACTTGACCACAATATCATCCATGTACGCCTCCACATTCCGACTGATTTGGGTGAGCAAACACTTCTGAATCATCCTCATGAATGTGGCTCCGGCATTCTTGAGGCCGAATGGCATGGTAACATAACAGAAGCACCCAAATGGAGTGATGAAAGCTGTTTTGATCTCGTCAGGCCCATACAGACGAATTTGATGGTACCCGGAATAGGCGTCTAAAAAAGATAGTCGCTCACATCCCGCAGTCGAGTCGACTATCTGGTCGATGCGGGGGAGAGGAAAATGATCTTTCGGGCAGGCCCGATTGATATGTTTAAAGTCAATGCACATGCGAAGTGACTTGTCCTTCTTGGGGACCATGACAACATTGGCAAGCCACTCGGAGTGGTAGATTTCTCGGATGAACTCCGCCGCTAAGAGCCGAGCCACCTCTTCGCCAATGGCCTTTCTCTTCTGGACGGCGGACCGTCGGAGATTTTCCTTGACAGGTTTTACTTTTGAGTTGACTCTTAGGCGGTGCTCAGCCAGCTCCCTGGGAACACCCGGCATGTCAGAGGGCTTCCATGCGAAAATGTCCCAGTTCTCACGGAGGAACCGGATGAGCGCTTCTTCCTATTTGGAGTCGAGTGTTGTCGAGATATGAGTTGGAGCAGCACTGCGGTCAGTCGGGTGGATGTGAGCTGTCTTCGTATTGCCAGTCGACTGAAAAGCTGATTCTGTAGCGGGCTTCTTGGCTCGCAACAAATCACTCGGGTCTACAGTCTTCTGGTAGTCCTGCAACTCCACCACTGCCATCTGAGCATCGGCGATCTTTGAACCTTTCTGAAAACATTCTTCCGCTTTCTTCCGATTGCCCGTAATAGTGATCACACCTTTGGGGCCAGGCATCTTCAATTTGAGATACACATAACACGGTCGGTCCATGGAGCGTGCATAAGCCGGCCTGCCCAAAATAGCGTGGTAGGCACTCTGGAAGTCTACAACTTCAAATGTCAACTTCTCTTTGCGGTAATTCTTGGAATCACCGAAAACCACATCAAGAGCAATCTGGCCGAGTGATTCAGCCTTCTTCCCAGGAATGAGTATGTTGCTGGCACTGAGTCTGGACATCGGAATGCCCATCCCTTTCAACGTCTCAGCATACAATATGTTCAAACCACTGCCACCATCCATCAAGACTTTGGTCAGTCGAGTGCCTTCAACCACTGGGTCGACCACCAGAGCTTGCCTCCCAGGGGTGGCAATATGCGTTGGGTGATCGGACTGGTCGAACGTGATGGCAGTCTAGGACCATTTCAAATAACTTGGTGTCGCCGGAGCGACCATATTCACCTCTCGGTTAATAACTTTCAGTCGACTTTTGCTTTCAACATCGGCAAAAATCATCAGAGTGGAATTGACCTGAGGGTATCCGTCGTCACTGTCTTCTTTGTCCTCGACCTTGTCCGACTCCTTTTCCTTACCTTTGGGCTGCTTTCCCTGGAACTGCTGGATCAAGAGTCGACACTGTCGAGTGGTATGTTTCGGGTAAATGAAATTACCCTCTTCATCTTTCTTTGTGTGGATGAGACATGGTAAGTCCAACACATCATTTCTGTCCTGGTCTTTAACCTTTTTGGGGTTCCAAG
Source organism: Triticum urartu (assembly GCF_003073215.2). Lineage (NCBI taxonomy): Eukaryota > Viridiplantae > Streptophyta > Magnoliopsida > Poales > Poaceae > Triticum > Triticum urartu. The sequence continues at coordinate 384,914,900 of NC_053026.1, read as the reverse complement.
GTCCTTTAGGTTTCCCTTTAAACTTTCCTTGTGTTAAAGCCAAGGCTTCCCCGGGAGCCGCTGGCTCAGCTTTCCCCTTCTGTTTCCGATTGGAATTTCCTCCAGTTTCTTGGGCAACTGACTTGAGCTTGCCACTCTTGAGTCGATCCTCATCTTCACCATTAGCATACTTGGTGGCAATCTCCATCATCCAATTCTGGGACATATCTCTGGTTCGACCGAATTTCAAATTCAGTTCTCTGTACTTGACGCCTTCCTTGAAGGCATAAACTGCTTGGTGGTCAGGCACATTCTCCACTGAGTGATGTAACGTGATCCACCTCTGGATGTAATCCCTCAAAGTTTCATTCGGCTTCTGCACGCAAGACCGCAGTTCCGTCAGCCCTGCCGGTCGCTTGCATGTGCCTTCAAATGTGGCGACGAACACTTGGGAGAGATCTTCCCAAGTGTAAATGCTGCTAGGCGCTAACTGGTTTAGCCACGCTCTGGCCGAGCCCTCCAACATGAGAGGCAGGTGCTTCATGGCCACTTCATCATTGCCGCCGCCAATATGGACAGCCACTCGGTAGTCCTCAAGCCAAGTATCGGGCTTGGACTCGCCAGTGAACTTACTGACTCCAGTCGCCAACCTGAAGTTGGGAGGAATCACAATGGCCCTGATGGCTCTACTAAAGCACTCTGGCCCCGAAACATGTACTCTGCTGCTGGTAGGTGCATCTCTGTCGTGACCTTCTCGGTGAGCCCTGTTCCTGTCGACCAAACCTTGGACGAGAATGGATCTCGCATCAAAGCCTGGCCCTCTGGGGTCGACTGGAATCCTTCGCCCACCACTATGAGGGCACCTGTCATCCTGCTGGCAAGGCACATACGACCCGCTCCTCGAGGGAGGCGTGGGCACTCGACGTCGACCGTCATGATCGACTCGGTGATCATACTGCTCATGGTTCCCATACTGGTCACGCCGGTCTCCACGTCCCTCACGCCTCGGGGGCGATCTCGGGCTGTGAGCCGACTGGACTGTGTCCGCAGCAACGGATCTGCTGTGAATCCTGTTCCGCGACTGAGAAACAACGGAATTCTGGTCTCCTATTGCCCGGAGTAACGCTCTGATCTGCAGCAAGCCTCTGCCAGCCTCCGACTGGGAAGGCTGAATCGACTCCGCTATACGGGCCGCAGCTGCTAAATTATGAATCGGAGTTCGATATACCTGCAGGGGCGGGAAGAGCTGACGTCGAGTGGATTCGGGAACCCGTTGTCGCACACGTTCGTCGAGTTCTTGCTGGAGGTTCTCTAGTCAAGTGCGCTCGGCCAAGTTTGCCAGGCGCGCGTCTTCCAAGGCGTGAGCCTCGGGGGTTTCTCCAACGATAGGAGTGTGCAGTGCATCCACATTCCGGCGGCGAAGTTCTTCTCTCTGCAGCGACGTGAGAGGCTCGGGAAGATACTCCTCATGGGGACGCGACGGGTCGCCTCCACCCGCACCTCCGTCGGTGCAGGGAAAACCGGGAGGACTGGGCGGTCCATCGACCATCAGAACCTCCGCCGCCGGATCGCTGCTGACGCACTCGGATGCGGTCTCTGCGGAGCTAGTCGACAGGTCGAACAGGCCATAGAGGGATTCATCGGGCTCGATCGCCGTGACTTGAGGGGTGGCCGACTGACGTGCCACCGCGTGTCTCACCCACCGCTGAAGTCTCGACCGACCGGAGCGCTTGCGCCGACGGGAAACGGGGAGGGAGGACAACACAGGAGCCGACCGGTAGGGGTCGACGATTGCCGCAGGAGAACGCCGTGGACACACGCGCTAAAGTGTGTTGCCCGCGAACAGGGAGTGCGTCCACGTCGAGCGGAGCCTCCTGGAGCCAAGCAGAGTCGTCGACGATGAACATGAGCGCACCGAGATAGATCTCGCAGCCCTCCACCAAAACTCTGCCGAAAACCATGATGATTCAGGTTGGAAAAGGTCGCAACTCCTCCAACAAATGCTAAAACACTTGCCCCACGGTGGGCGCCAACTATCGTGGTTCCAAGTCTGACAGTAGTGTAGGGGGGTAAGTATGGAGAGGCAAGATCTTAGCTATGGAGAAGTTGTAAGAACGCAAGGTTTACGAGTTCAGGCCCTTCTCGGAGGAAGTAATAGCCCTACGTCTCAGAGCCCGGAGGCGGTCGACTGGATTACAAGAGTAGGAATTACAGGGGTGCGAACCCTTTACACTGAGGAGGGGGTGGCTTATATAGAGTCCGCCAGACCCCTCCGGCCCTCAATTATGCAGGGTTTTAAGTACATTAAGGTCGGGCGTTACTGGTAACACCCCTAATAAAGTGCTATGATGACCATAAAAGCTACTTAATGACCGACCGTTAGCGTGCGGAGTGACTTTAGGTCTCCTGGCCGTCGGGTGGTTGGATCTTGGTCGAGTGGTTGCTTCTTGGTCGAGTGTCTTCGAGTCCGTCAAGTGAAACACCGCCAAGTCGATTGAAAAGTGATTTCTTCTGGAGGTGTCCTTGGGTAGGTCAGTTTGGACAGGTCCACGACCCTACCCTAGGTACATAGATTCATCACCAGCCGCCGCCCCCAGGGCCGCCCCCAGGCGCGATTAAAAAAAAGTATAGCAAATTTCGGCAAAGTTCAGCTAAATACGACTAAATTTCAGCAAACTTGGGCATATATTAGACATGTTCGCGGATTTTCATTACATAGCAAAATAGATAACTAATCTAAAAAAGAAACTGGCTGAATGCCGAGTAGTCGCCGTCGTCGCCGCCATCGTTGGGCTTCTCCTCCTTGACGCGGCCGTCCCTGGTGGACCCCTGAACGGCGTCGCCAACGCGGGCTGGTGGCGGCGGCGCGTCGTCGTCGTCGCTGTCCTCGATGATGATGACGCCTCCTTCGTCGCGGCCCCGGCGGCGCTGCGCGAAGCACTTCAGGGCGGTGCACTGGCGCTCCCTCGCCATCTTCAGGGAGTCCGCGCGCGCCCATTCCAGGGTTGCGTCGTCATCGAGCTCGACGTCGCCGCCGTGCTCCGTCTTCACCGCGGGGAGGAGGCCCGGCTCTGTCTTCACCGGCGCGAGCCCCGGCTCTGTCTTGGGCTTGACGAAGCGCGGAGGAGGAGCCGACGAGGAGGCGCGCCGGCCGCCCTCGTTGATGACGTTGCCGGCGCTACGAGTGCACCGTCCGGGCGGCGTCACCGCCGCGGGCTCGGCCTTGACGCCGAGCAACGTCGGAGAGTCGGAGGAGTGCAAAGAAGAGCGTGATGAGGAAGAAGAAGAGGAGGTGCCGAACCTCCTGGGAAACCATTGCCCGTCGCGTCGGCGGTAAGCCGTGGCCGTGGTGGCCGCCCTCGCCGGGGGTACGCCAACGGCGGGTTGTTTCCGCCCTCGAGGTGCGTCAGCACGCCCTCGAGTGTGCGGCCGGGGACGCCCCACCACAGGCGGCGCCCCTCGCTGTTCTTCATGCCGCCGACGACCACCGCGCCGTTGGTGGACGCCAGCCGCCGCTGCTGACGGCGCTCGAAGTACGCCGCCCAAGCCGCATGGTTGTCGGCGGCGTACTGGGGGAGGGAGAGTTGGTCAGCGGTGAGGGAGACGCGCACGACGTCGACCTCCTCGGCGAAGTACCCGGGTTTGGCCACGACGTCGGGCAATGGGGGAATGGGCACTCCCCCGTTGCTGAGCTTCCAGCCCGTCGGCTCGGCGCGCATGTCCGGCGGCGCTGGGATGTTCTCCTGGAACATGAGCCAAGACTCCTGTTCGCGGAGTGATCGGCGGCCGAAGCCGTTGGCCACGGCCTCATCATCGGGGAACCGCTCGGCCATCGGGAGAGGGAGGGCTCGGCGGTGGCGCTCGGGAGAGGCGGCACTCGGGAGAGGCAGGGCTTGGCGGCGGCGCTCGGGAGAGGTAGAGGGCGGGTGAGGGAGTCCTGGATTAGGGGGTGTTCGGGTAGCCGGACTATACCTTCAGCCGGACTCCAGGACTATGAAGATACAAGATTGAAGACTTCGTCCCGTGTCCGGATGGGACTTTCCTTGGCGTGGAAGGCAAGCTTGGCGATGCGGATATTCAAGATCTCCTACCATTGTAACCGACTTTGTGTAATCCTAACCCTCTCCGGTGTCTATATAAACCGGAGGGTTTTAGTCCGTAGGACAACTTCATCATACAACAATCATACCATAGGCTAGCTTTTAGGGTTTAGCCTCCTTGATCTCGTGGTAGATCTACTCTTGTACTACCCATATCATCAATATTAATCAAGCAGGACGTAGGGTTTTACCTCCATCAAGAGGGCCCGAACCTGGGTAAAACATCGTGTTCCTTGCCTCCTGTTACCATCCGGCCTAGATGCACAGTTCAGGACCCCCTACCCGAGATCCACCGGTTTTGACACCGACATTGGTGCTTTCATTGAGAGTTCCTCTGTGTCATCGCTTTTAGGCTCGATGGCTCCTTCGATCATCAACAACGATGCAGTCCAGGGTGAGACTTTTCTCCCCGGACAGATCTTCGTCTTCGGCGGCTTCGCGCTGCGGGCCAATTTGCTTGGCCACCTCGAGCAGATCGAAAGCTACGCCCCTGGCCATCAGGTCAGGTTTGGAAGCCTAAACTACACGGTTGACATCCGCGGGGACTTGATCTTTGACGGATTCGACCCACAGCCAAGCGCGCCGCACTGTCTCGATGGGCATGATATAGCTCTGCCGCCGAACAGCGCCTTGGAGGCCGCACACGCATCGGTTCCGACCATTGATTCGGAGCCTACTGCACCGATCGAGGATCAGCGGTTGGATGCTGCCTCAGGGGCTGCGATCTCAGAGGCGATCGAGCCGAACTCCAGCCCCGCACTCCGCATGGCCCGTGACTCCGAGGAGCCGGATTCCTCTCCGAACTCCGAGCCCCCCGCGCCCCTGCCGATCGAATCTGATTGGGCGCCGATAATGGAGTTCACCGCCGCGGACATCTTTCAGCACTCGCCCTTCGGCGACATCCTGAATTCTCTAAAGTCTCTCTCTTTATCAGGAGAGCCCTGGCCGGACTACGGTCAGCAAGGTTGGGATACAGACGATGAAGAAATTCAAAACCCACCCACCACCCACTTCGTAGCCACTATCGATGACTTAATCGACATGCTTGACTTCGACTCCGAAGACATCGACGACATGGACGACGATGCAGGAGACGAACAAGAACCAGCACCTGTAGGGCGCTGGAAGGCCACCTCGTCATATGACATATATATGGTAGACACTCCAAAGGATGGAGACGGCGATGGAACAGCGGGGGACGATACCTCTAAGAAACAGCCCAAGCGCCGACGTCAGCGGCGCCGCTCTAAATCCCGCCAAAGCAAAAACGGTGATTCCGGCACGGGAGATAATACTACTCCGGATAGCGCCGAAGAACACCCCCTCCAGTAAGATTCAACACAGGAGGACAGAGAAGCCAGCCCTCATGAGAGGGCGGCGGACCAAGAGGTTGAGGACGATAATTATACGCCTCCCTCCGAAGATGAGGCAAGCCTCGACGACGACGAGTTCGTCGTGCCAGAGGATCCCGCCGAACAAGAGCATTTTAAACGCAGGCTTATGGCCACGGCAAGCAGCCTCAAGAAAAAGCAGCAACAACTTAGAGCTGATCAGGATTTGCTAGCTGACAGATGGACTGAAGTCCTTGCGGCCGAAGAGTATGAACTCGAACGCCCCTCCAAGAGTTACCCAAAGCGCAGGCTGCTACCCCGACTAGAGGAGGAAGCACCTACATCACCAGCGCATGACATGGCCGACCGGCCACCTCGTGGCCGCGACAGAGAGGCCTCTCGGCCCTCCACTCAAGCCATGCCCGGCGCCGCGTCAAGCATACTAAGGCACGGGAAAATGCGCCCGACCTGCGCGACATACTGGAGGACAAGGCAAGGCAAACAAGATCAATATACGGATCGCGCAGGCGCCCCACGGCACGTGACGGTGATCGTCACTCCGGATGCAATGAATCCGGTCAGGCCGAACTCAACAGACAAAGCTCCATCTAGCTGCGTCGTGATATAGCCCAATACAGAGGCGCCGCACACCCACTATGCTTCACAGATGAAGTAATGGATCATAAAATCCCTGAGGGCTTCAAACCCGTAAACATCGAATCGTACGATGGCACAACAGATCCTGCGGTATGGATCGAGGATTATCTCCTTCATATCCACATGGCCCGCGGTGATGATCTACACGCCATCAAATACCTCCCACTCAAACTTAAGGGACCGGCCCGGCATTGGCTTAACAGCTTGCCAGCAGACTCAATCGGTTCTTGGGAGGACCTGGAAGCCGCATTCCTTGACAACTTCCAGGGCACTTATGTGCGACCACCGGACGCCGATGACCTAAGCCACATAATTCAGCAGCCAGAGAAATCGGCCAGGCAATTCTGGACACGGTTCCTAACAAAGAAAAACCAGATAGTCGACTGTCCGGACACAGAGGCCTTAGCGGCCTTCAAGCATAATATCCACGACGAGTGGCTTGCCCGGCACCTGGGACAGGAAAAGCCGAAATCTATGGCAGCCCTCACGACACTCATGACCCGCTTTTGCGCAGGAGAAGACAGCTGGCTACCTCGCAGCAACAACTTAACCAAGAACCCTGGTAATTCGAATACCAAGGAAAAAAGTGACAGGTCGCGTCAGAACAAACAAAAGCGCCGCGTTAACAGCGACAGCAACGAGGATACGACAGTTAATGCCGGATTCCGAGGCTACAAATCCGGTCAACGGAAAAAGCCATTCAAAAGAAATACTCAGGGCCTATCCAGTTTGGACCAAATACTCGACCGCTTGTGCCAGATACATGGCACCCCCGAAAAGCCAGCCAAACACACCAACAGGGATTGTTGGGTGTTCAAGCAGGCAGGCAAGTTAAGAGCCGAAAACAAAGACAAGGGGCTGCATAGCGACGACGAGGAGGAGCCCAGGCCGCCGAACAACAGTGGACAGAAGGGATTTCCCCCGCAAGTGCGGACGGTGAACATGATATACGCAACCCACATCCCCAAGAGGGAGCGGAAGCGTGCGTTACGGGACATATATGCGATAGAGCCAGTCGCCCCAAAGTTCAACCCATGGTCCTCCTGCCCGATCACCTTTGATCGAAGGGACCACCCTAATAGCATCCGCCACGGCGGCTTCGCCGCATTGGTTCTAGACCCAATCATTGATGGATTTCATCTCACAAGAGTCCTCATGGACGGCGGCAGCAGCCTGAACCTGCTTTACCAGGATACAGTGCGAAAAATGGGCATAGATCCCTCGAGGATCAAGCCCACCAAAACGACCTTTAAAGGCGTCATACCAGGTGTAGAAGCCAACTGTACAGGCTCAGTCACACTGGAAGTGGTCTTCGGATCTCCGGATAACTTTCGAAGCGAGGAGTTAATCTTCGACATAGTCCCGTTCCGTAGTGGCTATCACGCACTGCTCGGGCGAACCGCATTCGCAAAATTCAATGCGGTACCGCACTATGCATACCTCAAGCTCAAGATGCCAGGCCCTAGAGGAGTAATCACGGTCAATGGGAACACTGAACGCTCCCTCCGAACGGAGGAGCACACGACAGTGCTCGCAGCAGAAGTACAAAGCAGCCTCTCTAGGCAGTTCTCCAGTTCAGCCTTCAAAAAGCCGGACACTATCAAGCGCGCCCGGAGTACCCTACCGCAAGACCGCCTGGCACGTTCTGAGCTAGCGTAGCAATGCGGCCCCAACCCTATCCCTCGCGATATAGCGGAACCAGTGCTTCACGTACATAACTACGCTCTTGAAATACCATGGGCACAGGGGAAGGGGCACTATCACGGCATGCCCGAAATACGGCTTAAACCGCACCAGGGGCTGCCGGATTCTTTTTTTCTTTTTTTTCTTACTCTCAGGACTCCATACTTCGGACGACCCGTTCGGCAATTCAACTGCCGCACAAACGATGCAAGATCCAGGAACGTAAACAAGCCACGCCGCATTATGGAACTTCCAGGTAGTCTCTATTGCAAGCAGCATACCTGTTTTTAATACAATTCCGCGGCCTGCCCCTGGCCAGGACATGTTAAATAGTCCAATTTATTTTGCTTATCGCACTATTTGTATCGTTCCGCTTTCATAGCAACCTTTCTATAAACAATGCATAGCTTTTTGTCTATTTTTTTGCATTATCCTCTTTTTATATATTTGTCTATTAATAACATGCTGCATCCGTACACCGTGGTACAGCAAAATACGCTAGGGGCTTCAGTACCCATCAATATGGCGTGAGAAGTCCGTACACTTTCACAAGTGCGGCACCCCGAACTTATAGCACTATATGCATCGGCTCCGAATCATGATTTGGGTCAATAGTTGGGTTTGCCCGGCTCCTATGTTTTGGTGCCTTACGTTCCGCTATATCGGCTAAGGTAGCACTAGGAGAACTACTGCGATTGTGCCCCAGTTGAGCTGGGCTGAGCACCTCAGTAGAGAAAGCTAAAACTGACTGTCATGATGAGGCGAGAGACCGGTCGCTGTTCGAGAGGTTTTTCGAGTCCTTAAAGACTTATGCCGCTTCGAGCGAGGAACCGGCTTTGTTCGGCCAAGGCGTGGATAGCGCCCCGAACTCGGTCTTCCGAATACTAGGGGCTTCGCCGAGATTTAAAATTATAGAGTTCTATGGCTAAGTGAGAGTGTTCAAGCATTATAGTCCGATTGCCTTGTTCGTTGTGCTGAGCGCCTCCCTCGATGGACCCAATCATGGGAAAAAGAGCGCTCAGGTTTATCCCGAACACCCCAGCACTAGTGGCATGGGGGCAGAAGCCGACGACTGGCCATCTCTCAATTTTTTGATAAACGGCCGCACAGAAAGTAATATTTTAAATTCAAGCATTGCTTAGCGCATATGAACAAGTTTTCAGCGCACAGGATAACACGAGCGAGTTCATTCAAAAATTACATCCTTGGTGCATTCATCCGCCATAAGGCGGGCACCGGCCAGAACATCCTTGTAATAGTTCTCGGGCTTGTGATGCTCCTTCCCCGGCGGCGGCCCGTCCCTCACAAGCTTCTCACCGTCCAGCTAACCCAGTGCACCTTTGCACGGGCAAGGGCCCTACGGGCACCTTCGATGCAGACGGAGCGCTTGATGACCTCGAGCCTTGGACAAGCCTCCACTAGCCGCCGCACCAGTCCGAAGTAGCTCCCAGGCAGGGCCTCTCCAGGCCACAGCCGAACTATGAAGCCCTTCAGGGCCTGTTCGGCCGCCTTGTGGAGCTCGACCAGCTGCTTCAGCTGGTCGCTCAAGGGCACAGGGTGTCCGGCCTCAGCGTACTGAGACCAGAACACCTTCTCCGTCGAGCTGCCTTCCTCGGCTCGGTAGAATGCGGCGGCATCGGATACGCCGCGGGGAAGATCTGCGAATGCCCCTGGAGAGCTCCGGATTCGGGTAAGTAACAACTAGTTTACTTTTATATGTCTGCTTTGCATAGAGAATGCCTTACCCGCCGCTATATTTTTCACCACATCCAATTCCTGGAGGGCCTTCTGGGCTTCGGCCTTGGCAGATTTGGCAGTTTTAAGGGCCGCAGCAAGCTCGGACGCTCGCGTCTTCGAGTCGAGCTCCAAACTCTCATGTTTTTTCATGAGAGCCTGAAGCTCTTGCTGCACCTCGCCGACCTGCGCCTCAAATTTCTCCCGCTCAGTGCGGTCCATGGCCGCTCTCTTCTTGGCCTCGGACAGCGCCTGCTTGAGGGTCGCCACCTCAGTTGTGGCCCCTACAATAAGCAGTATACTCCTGTCATTTTTTGCAATTGCGTCTTCTTATAGGCATTTTTTCTGTAAGGTATCTCTTACCTTCTTTATCCTCGAGCTGCCGTTTGGCAAGGCCGAGCTCTTGCTCGGTCCGCTCGAGGCCCTGCTTCAGGGCACTCACCTCCGCAGTCAGTGCAGCGGTGGCCAGCAGCGAAGCCTGCATACGTATATTGACTCCTTTTTAGTTAGACTCCTGCGATATTTAATAGATCCTCTATTCGGCTTTTCTTTCCGAATGCCAAACAGAGCATCAGGGGCTACTGTCTATGCGGTAATATTTTTACATATTTTTACTTACCTCGAAGCCTGTTAGAAGGCTAGCACAAGCTTCAGTCAGTCCGCTTTTGGCGGACCGAACCTTCTGGACCACCGTACTCATGATGGTACGGTGCTCCTCGTCGATGGAGGCGCCCTTAAGCACCTCCAATAGATTGTCCGGTGCCTCCGGTTGGACGGAGGATGCTGGCTCAATAGGCTTGCTCCTCTTGGCAGGAGTTTGCCTGCCACGGTCCGGAACCGTCGATGATTCCGGCGCGGCGTCCGGCCTAAAGCCGGACTTGGAGCCCTGGGGGGGGAGTCTTGTCCCCTTTACTCCTGGAGTCCGGGAGGTCGCCTCGCGGCTCCTCCTGGATCACCTCCTCTTGCCCTGGAGCTTGTCGTGATGCCACTTCGGCGTCATCCGCAGCACAGGGGGAGGCAGCGGGCGGAACTGAATTCACGTCCGATGAATCCAGGGAGCCGCTCGACGACTCGTCGAGCCCATCCTTGGGCGGGCTGCGTGATTATATTCAACATTAGGGAAAGCTGCGAAACAAAAGGAATATCATGAGTTACTCTGGTATCCGAACACTTACGATTTCGCTGGACGCTTGGCCCTGTCCAGCCACTCCTCTTCGTCCTCGTCGGCGTCAGGGGCGTAGTCCGGCGGAGGGGTTTTCCTCTTCTTGGACCCTTCGGCCTCCCCTACTAGGGCGGCCTTCCTCTTCTTTCCTCCCCCCGCTGGAGGGGGAGAGGTCTCTTCTTCCTCCTCCTCGTCTTCACAGGAGGAGTGCGTCTCGGACTCATCGGACGACGAGTCCGACACCACCATATGCCGGGAACTCTTTCGAGTCCCCCTGGCCTTCTTCTCCGGCACCACATAAGGTGCCGGAACCAGCAGCTTCATTAGGAGAGCAGGGGCTGGGTCTTCGGGCAAAGGAGCCGGACAGTTAATCAGTCCGGACTTCGCCTGCCAATCCTGTCAAAGGTGAGGGAGTTTAGATCCCGCATGGAGTCAAACTATGAAGAAAACTTAACATCCTGTAAAAGATGAAAATATTTTACCTCGCCAGCAGGACGCTGCGAGCTGAATCCGTGGTCTTCGGAGGCGGATGTGGGAGCCTCGGCGCCTTTGGTTAGCCCCTTCCAGACATCTTCGTACGTCGTGTCGAAGAGCCCGCTCAGAGTTTGGTGCTACGCCGGGTTGAACTCTCACAAATTGAAGTCCCGTTCTTGACACGGAAGGATCCAGCGGACGAGCATGACCTGGACTACGTTGACAAGCTTGAGCTGCTTGTTCACTAGGGACTGGATGCATTTTTGCAGTCCGGTCACCTCTTCTTCGTCGCCCCACGACAAGCCCGTCTCCTTCCAGGACGTGAGCCGCGTAGGGGGTCCGGATCGGAATTCAGGGGCTGTGATCCACTTCGGATCGCGTGGCTCGGTGATGTAAAACCACCCTGACTGCCACCCCTTCAAGGTCTCCACAAAGGAGCCCTCGAGCCATAGGACGTTGGCTATTTTGCCCGCCATGGCACCTCCGCACTCCGCCTGGTTGCCGCGCACCACCTTTGGCTTGACGTTGAAGGTCTTGAGCCAGAGGCCGAAATGGGGGCGGATGCAGAGGAAAGCCTCGCACACGACGATAAACGCTGAGATATTGAGGATGAAGTTCGGGGCCAGATCGTGGAAATCTAGGCCATAGTAGAACATGAGCCCACGGAAAAATGGGTGGAGAGGAAAACCCAGTCCACGGAGGAAGTAGGGAAGAAATACTACCCTCTCATGGGGCCTTGGGGTGGGGAGAAGCTGCCCCTCCTCAGGAAGCCGGTGCGCGATGTCTTTGGACAGGTATCCGGCCTTCCTTAGCCTTTTGACATGGCCCTCCGTGATGGAGGAGACCATCCACTTGCCTCCCGCTCCGGAAATTGTTGGAGAAGGTTGAGGTAGGAAGTGCGGGATTGGGCGCTGGAGCTCGGGTGCGCAGAAGATGGATAGGCAAAGGAGGAAGAAGGCGTAGGTAAAAAGGTGGATCCTTATCCCCTTATATGAGCGGATGCGACTATGCGTCCCCACCAGCCTAGTAAAACTCGCTTGCCTCCCAAGTGCCATGATAAATGGCGCGGTTGGGTTACCCACATCCGTATTGATGAGAATCCCGTAAATGGGGGACACGATCTCTGCTTTGACAAGACATGCCAAGGAAACCACCTCGCAAAACACGCTGAGGTGGAAAAGTGAAAACGATTCGAATAAAGGCTTGGTCGTAGTGTGATGTCATGCTGCGGAATACGTCAGCAGATTAGATTTGTGTTAATATTATTCTCTCTGTGGCAATACGTGGAAACTTATTTTGCAGAGCCGGACACTACTCTTGGTGTTTACAAACTTTTATGAAGAATTTGGAGGAGGAACCCGCCTTGCAATGCCGAAGACAATCTACGCGCCGGACTCGTCGTCATTGAAGCCTGGTTCAGGGGCTACTGAGGGAGTCCTGGATTAGGGGGTGTTCGGGTAGCCGGATTATACCTTCAGCCGGACTCCAGGACTATGAAGATACAAGATTGAAGACTTCGTCCCGTGTCCGGATGGGACTTCCCTTGGCGTGGAAGGCAAGCTTGGCGATGCGGATATTCAAGATCTGCTACCATTGTAACCGACTTTGTGTAACCCTAACCCTCTCTGGTGTCTATATAAACCGGAGGGTTTTAGTCCATAGGACAAATTCATCATACAACAATCATACCATAGGCTAGCTTTTAGGGTTTAGCCTCCTTGATCTCGTGGTAGATCTACTCTTGTACTACCCATATCATCAATATTAATCAAGCAGGACGTAGGGTTTTACCTCCATCAAGAGGGCCCGAACCTGGGTAAAACATCGTGTTCCTTGCCTCCTGTTACCATCCAGCCTAGACACACAGTTCGGGACCCCCTACCCGAGATCCGCCGGTTTTGACACCGACAACGGGCTAGGGCGGGTGTGGCTGGTGTAGCCAGAGGCGAGGGAGGCCACCGGCTTATATAGCGGCGTTGCCCCATGTGTACGCGTGCGAGGGAGGGGAGGCGTCGGCGCGCCGCCCCGTGAATGCGCCGCCCGTGAGGAATCACTGGTAAGGTTGACCGGCGGCAGCCTTGCCATTGATTCCCCGCGGGAAACTGAGGCGTTCGGGGAAGATGACGCGCGGTGTCGCTGACGCGGCGGGCCCGCGGCTCTTTCGCGCCAAAACCGCTCGCCCCAGCGCCCCCGAGCGCCTCCCAACGCACCGGGTTCGGCCTGGGTTCGCCGGCGCTAAATTCGGCCCAGGCCGGCGAAAATCGGGCTCCTAGGGGCGCGACTGGGCCGATTTTTCAGCGCCGACGCGAAAAAACGCTTGGGGAGGCCTTTCTGGGGGTGCGACTGGAGATGCTCTTAGCCTCGTTGATGTGAGACTTTCTCCTTTTTTGTCTTCTCCACATAACCCCCCTTCATTATATTTTATTCCACCCATAGTGCTATGTCCATAGCTCGCGCTCATATATTGCGTGAAAGTTTATAGGTTTGAGATTACTAAAGTATGAAATAATTGCTTGGCTTGTCATCGGGGTTGTGCATGATGATAGCATTCTTGTGTGATGAAAATGAAACATGACTAAACTATATGATTTTGCAGGGATGAACTTTCTTTGGCCATGTTATTTTGAGAAGACATAATTGCTTAGTTAGTATGCTTGAAGTATTATCATTTTTATGCCAATATGAACTTTTGTCTTGAATCTTTCGGATCTGAATATTCATACCATAATTAAGAAGAATTACATTAAAATTATGCCAAGTAGCACTCCGCATCAAAAATTCTGTTTTTATCATTTACCTACTCGAGACGAGCAGGAATTAAGCTTGGGGATGCTTGATACGTCTCCAACGTATCTATAATTTTTGATTGCTCCATGCTATATTATCTACTGTTTTAGACATTATTGGGCTTTATTTTCCACTTTTATATTATTTCTGGGACTAACCTATTAACTGAAGGCCCAGCCCAGAATTGCTGTTTTTTGCCTGTTTTAGGGTTTCGAAGAAAAGGAATATCAAACAGAGTCCAAACGGAATGAAACCTTCCGAAACGTGATTTTCTCATCAGATAAGATCCAGGAGACTTGGACCCTCCGTCAAGAAAGCCACGAGGTGCTCACGAGGGTAGGGGGCGCGCCCCCTGCCTCGTGGGCCCCTCGAAGCTCCACCGACATACTTCTTCCTCCTATATATATCCACGTACCCCCAAACGATCGAGGATGGAGCCAAAAACCTAATTCCACCGCCGCAACTTTCTGTATCCACGAGATCCCATCTTGGGGCCTGTTCCGGAGCTCCGCCGGAGGAGGCATCGATCATGGAGGGCTTCTACATCATCATCCAAGCCCCTCCGATGAAGTGTGAGTAGTTTACTTCAGACCTACGGGTCCATAGCTAGTAGCTAGATGGCTTCTTCTCTCTTTTTGGATCTCAATACAATGTTCTCCCCCTCTCTCGTGGAGATCTATTTGATGTAATCTTCTTTTTGCGGTGTGTTTGTTGAGACCGATGAATTGTGGGTTTATGATCAAGTCTATCTATGAATAATATTTGAATCTTCTCTGAATTCTTTTATGTATGATTGGTTATCTTTGCAAGTCTCTTCGAATTATCAGTTTGGTTTGGCCTACTAGATTGGTTGTTCTTGCCATGGGAGAAGTGCTTAGCTTTGGGTTCAATCTTGCGGTGTCCTTTCCCAGTGACAGAAGGGGCAGCAAGGCACGTATTTTATTGTTGCCATCAAGGATAACAAGATGGGGTTTTTATGATATTGCATGAAACTATCCCTCTACATCATGTCATCTTGCTTAAGGCGTTACTCTGTTTTTAACTTAATACTCTAGATGCATGCTGGATAGCGGTTGATGAGTGGAGTAATAGTAGTAGATGCAGAATCGTTTCGGTCTACTTGTCTCGGACGTGATGCCTATATACATGATCATACCTAGATATTCTCATAACTATGCTCAATTCTGTCAATTGCTCAACAGTAATTTGTTCACCCACCGTAGAATACTTATGCTCTTGAGAGAAGCCACTAGTGAGACCTATGGCCCCCGGGTCTCTTTCTCATCATATCAATCTCCATCACTTTACTATTGCCTTGCTTTTACTTTGCTTTTACTTTATTTACTTTGCATCTCTATACCAAAAATACCAAAAAATATTATTTATCATCTCTATCAGATCTCACTTTCGTAAGTGACCGTGAAGGGATTGACAACCCCTAAGCGTGTTGGTTGCGTTGAGCTATTGTTTTTGTGTAGGTACGAGGGACTCGAGCGTAGCCTCCTACATGATTGATACCTTGGTTCTCAAAAACTGAGGGAAATACTTACGCTACTTTGCTGCATCATCCCTTCCTCTTCGGGGAAATCCAACGCAGTGCTCAAGAGGTAGCAGGCACCCGTCCTCGACGCCGTGGAGGGGCAGAAGAACAATCCAATTGCTGTGGATAAGCTACCGGAGGTCGCCGATAACCCAGAGCTCGCCGTCATGAAGCAAGAACAGGAGGGCAGCGGTGAAGATGTGGTGGAGCCAGCGCCGGCCAAGAAGAAGAGGGCGGCGGTGAACAACAATGATGTGCGACGCTCCCAACGCCTGAAGATGCTGAAGAAGGAGTGACATGCTGCCTTCAGTTTCGTGAGTAGAAGAAAAAGTTCAGTTTCGTCAGTATGTTAGTATGCCAGTTCTATCTATGTCAGACTATGTATGCAGGTACTATCTATGTATGCCAGCAGTATGAACTTGCTATCTATGTTCACTATCTACTTGCTATCTATGTTCAGTTCTGCTTGCTATCTACTTGCTGTCAGTGTTATCATTTCCAAGTATGTCACTACTGTCAGGGTGCCTCGGCGTCGAGAAACCCCAAAATGGATCCACTTGGGCATTTAGGGTGCCTCGGCATCGACAAAACCCTAAATGGGTCCACTTGGGCATTTAGGGAGCCTCGGCGTCGACAAACCCCAAAACGGATCCACTTGGGAATTTAGGGTGCCTCGGCGTCGACAAAACCCTAAATGGATCCACTTGGGCATTTAGGGTGCCTCGGCGTTGACAAAACCCTAAATGGATCCATTTGGGCATTACTGATAATTCATCACAAGCCAATAATTTAAGAACAATTGAAACTAATAATTCACCACAAACTCAACTTAATCCAAGCTGATAATTCATCACAAACTAAACTTAATTAAAGCTGATAATTGAAACTGGTAATTCATCACAAACAACATACAATCCAAGGTTCATTGCTACAGAAATAATAGAGTTCACCATAATAAAGCTTAACACATTACAAGCTTTCCTCCATAGCTACTACAAAAGACATCATTGACACACATGGTCAGACAACAACACAACTTAGTCCTCATCACAAATAGCCTTAATCTGGTGAAGCTTCCTCTTGTTGCTATCACCTGCTGTCTTGAGCTCAACAATGCAGGAAGCAAGAGTACTCTTCTCCATGGTCAACTTCTCATTCACTTTCATCAGCTCAGCAATGCGACAATCCACCCGATTCTTCTCTTTCTTCAGGTCATCCTTCTATTTCTTCAGGCCAGCATAACGAATCTCCAAAGTCCTCTTATCAGAGCTCAATTTTTCCTTCTCTTTAAGATGGTTGAACTTCAAATTCCTAATGACAGTGGCTTGAGCTACATGAATTTGCTTTAACTGGTCAACAACAGCCTTCAATTTTTTGATCTCGGCATCCTTTGTCATGCTGCTTTCCACACTCACTGAAATGTTCTTAGCATCATTCTTCTGGTTTACCTCAGGCTGGCTATCCTTATAATCCAAGAGGTTGTTCACATATTCAACAAGCTTCTCATATGTCTCCTGCAACTCTTTTTTCTGTCGTGTGAGATTGTGTACACTGCATGAATGCTCCAGACATGCCATCTTGTTATTATGCTGGCTATCCTCATACATAAGCACAGCTTATGAATAGCATTCTGCATATGCTCTGGCCAATGCTCATCTACCCACTGCACTAATCCAGAATTTGCAACACCCTACAATAGAAAAAATCAGTTCAAAATTACAGACATTACTTACAAATTCAGTTAAATAGCTGATTCAGAATCAGATTCATTTAATGATGACTAATTATGAAAACTACAACTGAAAGTGCTAGTGATCGACTAGAGGGGGGGTGAATAGGAGTTTTTTATGAAAGTCTTCAAAGCATTGAAGTTTCGAAGACAAACGATGAAAATAAACCTATTACCATGCAGCGGAAGGTAGACTACACAAAGCAAGCCATAGTCAAGTATTCAATGAAGTGAAAGCACAACGACTAATAGCAGCTAGGCAGTATAGATCAGGTAGGAAGATAGTGTGAAGCCAATCAGAACAAGCGATCACTCAGTGAAGACAAAAGATAATGCAATCATACAATGACTTCACCAGAGCCAAAAAGGGGGAGATTGTAAGTGCATCTAGTGCCACCCCTAGTTGGTTTTGGAGTATTGACGACAAACCTAGTTGAGGGACTAATGTGTTTGTGAGAATTGCAGGAAAACACAGGTAGAAGTCCCTCATTGATTTGGTTTTCCTACCAGAGATGACCCCTAAAAATGTATGAAGACATTGAAGTCAAAGGTGGTATGTGAAGACATTCACATTGAAGACTATGACAAGAGAAGACATCGCGTGAAGACTATGGAGCGCGAAGACTTAGCAGTTTCGCTGTTCTTTGTTTTTCTTTGTTGAGTCATAGGAACCACCGTACTGTTATGTGGGGTCCAAGAGAACCAGTCAGAATGACTGAAGTGATGCTTAACCAAAATCCTATGTCTTCGAGTGAAGACTATGAGAGCAAATCTTGTCCAGAGTGGATAAGTCAGCTTTGCTTGTAGCCCAAGTAGAGTTGTCGTGTGTGTTTGAAATCTGACCGTTAGAACACGTGTCAGTTCCTTAGTGACCCCGGGTCATTTCGGACAAATCAGGTCGGGTTGCCTAGTGGCTATAAATAGCCGACCCCCTACAACCATAAACGGTTCGCTGCTCAGAGTTTGAGTACGGCTTTTGTCGTTTGAGAGCAACCCACCTCAAAGCCTTTGAGAGAGAATTCCTTGCGAGGATAAAGCCCTAAACACCCAGAGCCAAAGAGTGTTAGGCATCACTTAAGTCTTCCTGTCTGTGTGATCTGAAGACTTATTACACTTGAGGACTGTGAATCCTCCAGCCGGTTAGGCATCGCGTTCTGAGCATCCAAGAGTCATTGTGGATCGCCGGTGAATGAAGTCTGTGAAGGTTTGGAAGTCTACCTTGAAGACTTACCAGAGTGATTGGGCGAGGACTGGGTGTCCTTAGCTCAAGGGTAATAAGGTGAAGACGGGGTCTTCTGAGTTGAATCTCAGCCTCCCTAACCAGACGCACAGTTGTCACAGCAACTGGAACTGGTCCAACAAATCATTGTCTTCAACGAGTCACTGGTTTCATCCTTCCCTTCCCTTTACTTATTGTTGGTCCTTGTGAAGTCATTGTACGATTGCATCACCATTTGGCTTCACTGAGTGATTACTTGTTCTGATTGGCTTCACAATATCTTCCTACCTGATCCTTACTGCCTAGCTGCTATTAGTCATTGTGCTTTCACTTCATTGAATACTTGACTATGGTTTGCCTAGTGTAGTTTACCATCCGCTGCATGATAATAGGTTTATTTCTATCGTTTGTCTTTGAAACTTATATGTTTTGAAGACTTTCATAAAAATCGCCTATTCACCCCCCCTCTAGTCGATCACTAGCACTATCAATTGGTATCAGAGCAAGGTACTCCCTTGTTGTGTGTGATTCGGTTTAACCACCTGGAATTTTAGCTATGTCGACTGCAGGGATAATTAAAGTCTCCGCTGCGTGCCCCGTCTTCGATGGAACTGAATATCCCTACTGGAAGAATAAGATGCGCATGCATCTTGAAGCCATTGATGTCGACCTATGGTATGTCGTCAAGAACGGCGTTCCCAAGGCTGGAGAAGTGGTCACTGCTGCTGATGTCAAGAAGTTCGTTCAACTGGACTCTACTGCCAAGAATATCATCTGTGGTCATCTGACCAAAGGACAGTATGGCCGCGTGAGTGCTTTGGAAACATCTAAGCTAGTCTGGGACTGGCTCTCGAAGGTCAACAAAGGCATCTCAACCCAGAGAGATCAGAGAATCAGTGTCCTTCGCAACCTCTTCATCCGCTTCAAGAGAAATAACAATGAGAATGTCCAGCTCACGTTTGATCGACTCACTGACATCACAAATGAGCTTCAAGCCCTCGGCGCTACTGAGATCACCAAGCATGAAGTCGTCAAGACACTCCTGAGATCACTTGACAGTTCGTTTGACACCCTAGCCCTGATGATGCAAGAACGTCCTGTTTTCAAGACACTCGATCCGTCTGACATACTTGAGAGGCTCAACACACATGAGTTTCAGCTTTCTGAGAAAAGAGACATCTACGATCCCAACTATGGGCGAACTCGTGCCTTGAAGGCAAAAGCTGTCTCCTCATCTGAAGAAGAATCTGACAGCAGTTCTGATGATCTTGAAGACATTGGAAAGGAGCTTGCTATGCTTGTGAAGAAGTTCCAAAAATTCACCAAGAAGAAAGGCTTCAGAAAGTCTTCACGATCAAGCTCAAGAAATGATGAAGCTTCTGCTCATGACTACAAGAAGAGAACATGCCACAAGTGCAAGAAACCTGGCCACTACATCTCTGAGTGTCCGCAGTGGGACAATGAGAACAACAAGAACAAGAAGAGCAAGGAATATGACTCTGACGATAAGAAGAAGAAGAAATACTCAAAGTCTTCTTCCAAGTCTTCCTCAAAGTCTTCATCACACAAGAAGAGCTCATCTGGCAAGGCACGTGCGTTTGTTGGCAAGGAAATGGATTCAGAGGAGGAGTCCGCTTCTGAGGAGGAGTCCGATTCTGGCGTTGCGAGTCTGGCTACAGCATACGTTGCCAAGTCCATCTTCAACACTGAAGACAATGATTTCATCACCGACACTGATGCAAATGACAAGGACTACTCCGCTCCTACCTACTGCTTCATGGCACGCGGTGCCAAGGTAAACACACGCACTCCTCACTATCAAACTTCTAGTGAAGATGACTCTGATTGTGGTTCCAAACCTAGCTACAAAACACTTGCTAAAATTGCAACTGAACAACAGAAAGCTATGGAACATATTCAAAAACTGTTAGACAAAAGCGATGATCTGTTAGACGCTGAAATGACTCGATCTCAGTCCTTAATTGAAGACATAAAAAATCTTCACGTTAAGTATGAGGAACTTGAAAGTCGTCATGAAACGCTCTCAACAACTCATGAAAATCTTTCCTATCATTATCTTCAAAGGAAGCAAGATCTTGAGAAATTGAGAGCGGCTCATGAAGATCTTTAAAAGGAAAATGAGTCACTTCACGCCGAACAGATCAGTTCCGCTCAGGGAGGATTTGAACCACCATGTCTTAAATGCATTGAGCGTGACAACGCTACTTCTATTGCTGAGTGTTCTACTGCTGCTAATATTGCAATATCTTCAACTGTTGATGTGGTAACTAACCCCTCTGCTGAGGATACCACTGCTATTGCTGATGAGAATGCTAGGTTGAAGACATTGCTTGAAACAGGGATGTAAAAAAGTCTCAAAGGGCATCAAACACTATGTGATGTCCTCAAAAGGCAGATCCTGAACCGAAACCCTAGGAAAGAGGGTGTTGGGTTAGAAAGGAAAATGAATGCTGATGGCTCTTACTGGAAACCTGAGCAGTACCCCAAAACCACATGGGTTGCTGCAAAGGAACCTTCAGCGGATCCATCCACCCTATCTGGCTTCACTTGTGCTAATCACATTGTTATTGATGAATCCTTTGATGCAAACTATAAACTGTTTAAGAATCAGAATGGTGAAGTGTTTGCCAGGTATATTGGTAATAACTGCAGGAATGGACTGCCTATGAAGAAGATCTGGGTGCCGAAAAGGTGTTTGGAGAATCTTCCTGTGAATGTCATCATGACACCATAGGTGAAGAATACAAACCCCAGAACACAGGCTTCATACAGTCCAAAGACTTCATACAGACAGAGGACTCACCTGAGTCGCACTAACGCAAATGTTTTGCAGGGAAACCATACTCAGGCCTGTGAATATGAGCGCGTTTCATCAAACCGCCATGTTCATAAGACCAAGAACTATTCTGCTTATTCTTATGAGTACTATTGTCCACCTGCAAGACTTTTTGCTAGGGCTCCAAAGCCAAAGTTCTCAGATGCTGCACTTAGACTCATTGCTTCGAAGCCACCCTTGAAGATGTGGG
Organism: Triticum urartu; assembly: GCF_003073215.2. Lineage (NCBI taxonomy): Eukaryota > Viridiplantae > Streptophyta > Magnoliopsida > Poales > Poaceae > Triticum > Triticum urartu. The sequence continues at coordinate 384,893,458 of NC_053026.1, read as the reverse complement.
TGGCTAAGAAAGCTTAACTCTCTTTTGCAGGGAAAGGTCTCCAGCCGAAAACCAAAATCGTCTGACGCTATTGCTGGGGACCTTAAACATCTTGTAGGGCACAAGATCAAATGCCCAAATGGTCTTATTATGTACTTTGTTCCTGAATCGCTTGCCACTCGCCCTATCAGTCCAAATCTCAATCTAAGCTTTCATAATCCACTGGTTCGTCAAATGTTTTTGCTTCACAATTCTCTTCGTGAAGCCTATCCCCCTAACTGCACTGTAGGGTACAACACCAGCTGCTTCAGAATGGATTATTGATAGTGGGTGTACCAATCACATGACTAGCAAGCGAAGCCTTCTTATGGACTCAACACTACGTCCATCTGACAAAAGTCACATCACATTTGCTGACACTGGTAAAAGCAAGGTATTGGGTCTAGGTAGAGTTGCAATCTCAAAGGATCAAGACATGGATAAACTCATGCTTGTTGAATCCCTTGGATTCAATTTAATGTCTGTTTCAATGCTTTGCGATTTAAACATCATCTGGGTCCCGACGACAATGGTAAAGAGTTTGATCAAAAGGTATACCGCTCCATGATTGGTTCTTTACTTTATCTATGTGCATCTAGGCCAGATATTATGCTTAGTGTTTGCATGTGTGCTCGATTCCAAGCGGCACCAAAGGAATCGCATCACTTAGCTGTGAAGCGAATTCTTCGATATTTGGCTCACACCCCAACATTAGGATTATGGTATCCAAAGGGCTCAGAGTTTGATCTGGTTGGATTCTCAGATGCTGATTATGCTGGTGACAAGGTGGATCACAAGTCTACATCAGGCACATGTCATTTTCTACGACGATCACTTGTATGTTGGTCTTCAAAGAAACAGATCTGTGTATCTCTCTCCACTGCTGAATCTGAATACATTACTGCTGGATCTTGCCGCGCTCAGCTTCTATGGATGAAGCAAACACTCAAAGACTATGGCATTCATCTGAAGCAAGTGCCACTCTACTGCGACAACGAAAGCGCCATCAAGATTGCCAACAACCCAGTTCAGCACTCGAAGACAGAGCACATTGAAATTCGTCATCACTTTCTCAGAGATCATGTTGTGAAGGAAGATATTGATATCATACACGTCAACACTGAAGAGCAATTGGCAGATATCTTCACCAAGCCCTTGGATGAGAAGAGATTTTGCAAGTTACGGTGTGAGCTAAATATCTTGGAATCCTCAAATGTCCTGTGATCAGGCACACATCCTAACACTTATGCATATTGATGACTTAGATGTGCAACACACGAAGTAAAGTATATCTTCAATCAATGAAGACATACATTCTAAGTGTGAATACATTAATGTGAAATTTGACTTCGGAGCGCCACGATAATTGTGCGCCGTGTCTGGGTCTAATACTTCCTATACGGTGGGTAACGCCACCACCAAATTCCTCTGTTTGAAGTGTTTCACCCATGCGTTACATTTGCTATGTCTTCACATTTTGTTTGTCTTCATTCTCAACTTTTCTTCATGATTATCTTCACTATGTTGGTTTGATTGTCTTTCTCACATATATATACTAGTGTTCTGTCCTCTACAGCATTCACTTATAGCTATGTCTTCTTGTTGAATCTTTTGAACTAAGTGAATGTGATCGGACCCTAACCTCTCTATGCTTTTTATCTCAAACTCTATCTCTCCAAATCATATGCATTCTCTTGAAACTGTCAAATGTCTTCTCTGCGTCCTTGTCAGCAGAAGATACAGAGACAAACATTAAGTCCGCTTTCAATGCTAATTCCTTCACCTGAAACCCGGAGAAGTGGGAACGACCACCCGACAATCCAGGCGTGCGTGGGAACGTGGAACAACCTCTGATATGTTGCATGATGGCCATGTGTCCTTCAGATGTGAATCGCCAGGGGCACCTGTGTAATAACACTGTGCCGTCCCTGTCCCTATAAATACATGCCTCACCACAGTCATTATCCTTTCTTCCACTCTCGCACAAACCCTAGCGCCACCGCTAGCCCTCAACGACACCGGCGACGAAGCGCTTAGCTGCCGCGACCTCTCCGACGCCGTCTTCACGCCGGCCGCGGACATCGTCCTCTCCGCCGTCGCCATAGGTGTCCTCCGTCGCCAAGTTAGGGCACGGACGATCGAACTGCTCGGCCTCATCTCCCTCTCCGTCTAGGAGTTCTTCGTGTGGTAAATAAAACTTCCTTTTTACGGCCCCTTTGATCCTATAGATTCATCACTTTCTACCACAAGCTGTTTCTGTTCACACAAGTTGGATCTATTTCATACTGCATCTCATAATATGCCTAGTATGTTCACTTATGCTTCACAAAGTAGTTAGATTCCTCACTTGTACTTATTCGTGGATTCGTACAAATCTGGAACCAACTCTCTATCTATGAGTGAATGTCTTCGCACTATGAGGTCAATGTCCTCTAAACTGATTTATCTTCAAAATCTTCTGAGAATGCATATGACCTCTTCCCCTTCCCTCGCACCTTAATGCTGTCACAGGTACATGTCCGTGGGAGAATCCCTTGGTTCTCATAGTCTGCATTCATTTACAGAATTCTTACAGCATCATATAAATTCTCCCGAAGCCAGTTCCTGTTTGTTCAGCAAGTGAAAGCCTTTGAAGCCTTTGAACGTGTTGAAGCCATTCAGTTTGAAGTTCATGGCTGTAGAGAAATCAGTAAGGAAGGGTGGTAGACAGCGTCGTGGGGGAACGTCAAGAGATTTGTCTGATGACCTCTCAGAGCTTTACAAGACAGATCCTGAAGAGGATTACAATCAGCGCAAGACCCGAATCCAATGGATTCGAAGATATTGGGCAGAACAATGGTTCAAGTACAGGTTTGTGACCCAGGAATATGCTGAGAAAAATGCCATCAAGCGACCATGGGGAGACATCCTATACAGAATTCTTCAACCCAGGTCCAGAGATGAAGCCATTGAACAAGGCTTCTATCCCTGCATGGTCCGTGGACCACAGCCTGCGGATGCACACCCATCGTCATTGCTATGGTGTCGTGACAACAATTTGTTCAAACGCAACTTCCAGTTTGCCAAGAATTTGTCTAAGCAAAACAAGAAGTCATTGGGACTAGACTTCAACCCTAGTCCTTCTGCTCCCCGTGCCGATGGCACCCGCGAAGCTGAACCCAATCTTGTTGGGCCCTTCTACAACCTGGAAGGTCTCATCACTCATATCATGGTTCAAGGGACAGCCGTGGATGAGCCTGCGGATGACGCTGAATCTGATGAAGCGCCTGCACCGCCGAAGCCAAAGAAACTGAAGAAGCCTAAAGCTTCAAAGCCTGCCTCGGCACCAAAAATCTCACGGGTGAAGCCACTGGCTACTGCACCTCCTGAAGACAGTGTGCAGTCTAAAGATTTGTCACGCATCTCCAAGCCCTCGAGAGTAAAGATGCCCTTGCAACACACCAGCCAAGAACTGACTGCTGCTGCTATTCTGCGCAATGATGCCATTGATCTGTCCAGCGATGAAGATCTTGCAGATGACGCTCTTGAGCAACTGATCAAGAGCAAAGAAGAAGCAGAAATCTTCAATGATTTGCCTCTCTTTGATGTGGCAATTATCCACAACTTCATTGATGAGTGGTTTGAAACCCCCAATCTCAGCTTTGAGGATCTGCAACTTCCAATTGGCCTCAGCGTTGCCTTCTCTGGTGCCATTGCTTCTGAGCTGGCTCTAGCTCAGTGCATAGTTGAGCTGAAGCACAAAATTGACTATGAGAAAGCTCAGTTCAAGAAGCACATGGCAGAGCTCAGCGTGCAAGAGGTCAAAAACTTCAAGATCATGCTGCACGAGCTCAAAAAAGCCTTTCTCAAGAAGCATGAAGAAGCTCAAGGTTCTCGTGAACGCATGAAGAGTCTGGCTGACAAGTGTGTGCAAGCCTACAATGAGGCTGAGAAGCGTAAGGCTCTTGGTCGTCCTGGCATCGATCCTAGGATGGTTGCAAAGAAGAAGAAGAAGCCAGCTGTGGCCGAACCCAAAGCACCAAGGCAGGAAGCACATCCCATTGTCATCCCAGCCAGCATGACTGGCTCGAAGCCAAAGGTCAGGTCAACCACTTCAGAACTGAAGAAGACGAGGACTGCTGAGGCTGAAGCCAGAAAGAGGAAACATCCTGAAGCCTCTGATGCTGCCGCCTCCAAGAAGAAGCGCAAAACCAAGAAGGATCGGGCTACTCCCACAAAGCCCTTAGTTGTTGAACCTATCTCAATGGTTCGCCCTGCAGCTGAACATCAAGAGCGCCAACTGATTGTCCATGAGCCTGCTTCCACACAGGCTCATGAAGCTGAAGACATTCCAGCAGTTGATCCCACCGCTGCTGAAGACATTGGTCACCATGACAATGTTGAAGATGATGTAGTTCTTCCTCAGATTGAGCACCAACTGGTATCATCGCCTGTGCTTACGCACAGCGAACTCATCAGCATTGGTCGTCCTTTGACGCCAATTGCTCAGGATGCATCATGGGATGATCACCCACAACAACAAGTCACACCACCCCAGCAAGAAGAAGAAGAAGATGACCTTGAGGCCCAGCCAACTCCATCTTCAAAGGCGTCGCCAGCGTTACGCAGGCTTTGCAAAGGACCAAGGCCTCAAGTCTCTCTTTCGATCGTTCCAGAAGGAGAAGTGCCTCACCAATCTGTTGCACGTCAAGTGTTTCAAGATGCCACTCCTACTGTGAATGTCTCCGAGTCTGAGGCTAAATCTGCTGAAGACATTCCGGCTGCATCAGCCGACGACACACAAGAAGAAGAACGTGTCCCTACTCCCCCCATTACTGAAGAAGTTGTTCTCGAGGAGAACATGTCTATGCCCGACCCTCCAGCTCATCAAGTGGAGGCTGAGAATCTTGAGGCTGCCACCACCAACACAAATGAAGCCAATGACGTAGTCGTGGCTCAAGCAAATGTGGAGCCTGCACCAACCAATGTGCCAGAAGTCAATGAAGCCAATGATGCAACCGCTCCTGTTCCTGCGCCTACTGCTGGTCCTCAGTTTGACTATCACGTTGAGCACAGGCCTCAGTACAGAAGCCAATGCCAAGGTTGCCCAGGTTTCCAGGTCCTGCATCGGCACCCGGATATTTTAATGTCAACAGCTTCAAAGCAGACAACACCTTCTTCAATAGCGCCAAGAACCCCTACTCAAGGGAAAGAATATCTTCTAATCGGTTCTGGAGCTATCCGCAATGAAGTTATTACTCATGCATTCTGTACAATCAAGGTCGTATTTTCCCTCATATGCGTCTTGACACTGAAGCCATAACTGGTCTGCCTTGCTTGGAAAAAGCTCTGGATTGCTTCAAAGATTCTGGATTGTTGCCGTTCGTCACCGACAAAGAGCACTGGAACGAAGAATTGCTGCTCCAATTCTATGCCACTCTTCACATTCGTGGCTACAACAGAGATCCGAAGACTTGGGTCCTTGAGTGGATGACCAGAAATGTTCATCACGAAGCCAAAGCCTTTGATATCATTGAGCTCACTGGTCTGCCCACTCCTGGAGATCTTTATGAACCTGGTTGTCAGCTTCACAGTGAAGCTATGGAGAGCATCTTTCAGAAGCCTGAACCGAACATGAGTCAGATGCTTAGTATGATGAAGCCTTTGCCACAAGACGCTGCATATCCTAAGGAGTTCTTTGTTGAAGACCTGGAGTATCTGCCAAGGACTATCTATGACATTAAAAGGTGAACTCTCTGTCCCATCAAAGGACATTCTCCACATGCAAAGCTGGAAGGTGCAATGAAGACTTTGGTCTTCTATATTCTTCATGGCAAATGCTTCAATGCACAAGACTTCTTCATCCTCCAACTTGCTGCATCAGGATCTGATCTTTTTGGCTTGAAGTTCTACGCTCCATGGATAATGCGGCTGATTAAACTCCACTCAGCTATCTCATATCAGCCATCTGCTCGCAATCATCGGATCTTTCTGCCTGATGTGGATATGTCCGTTGAAGCCATTTATCTAGAGCCTGCCAAGGAACCTCTTAGTATTCAGAATGCGGAGCATTAAAGTTTCACTTAGAACATTGAAGGAGTTGAAGCAGTCACTCGTGTTTATCCTCTGGCTAGTACTACACATGCACCTCATCGTGCCCTCACTGAAGCCACTGAAAGCACCATTGCCCAACGGCCCAAGAAGCGATCTCGTGTTCTCAATGACCGAGAGCTTCTGGTTGCCCTTCATCAGAAACAGGATAGGCATCATGACTGGTTGAAGCGCCAAATGCAAAGCCTCTTGGTGGACGTAAACAGGATTCGCAATCTTGCCACCAAGAATGCCTTTGTTGCCCATGAAACCTGTCGGCGTACATGGAAAGGACTGACGCTTATGTGCTCTGAGAATGATCTTCAAGAGGATGGCTTCTCTGAACGCTTCAAGTTTGACTCCACACCTCCAAGAAGGACTGTGTTGCGACGAACTCAGTCTCTTGAAGACTCTGAGTTCTCTTCCTCCGCGGAAACTATGAATGCCAGAGTGATCGATGACGAAGACGATGCTACTTCACCGCCTCCCACTTCTGCATGCATCGACACTGCCCCGAGTTCGTCTGCACCGCCTAACAACACTGACGACCTTGCTGCTTCACCTACTCCTCATGGGAACGAGTAGACGCTCTATGTCTTCAAACCTTTTTGGTCCTTACTGACAAAAGGGGGAGAAGCATATGAGTTTGATAGTCTTCAAGCGGGTCCATATGGGCGGTTGCTTTATATTTTGCCTAGTGTTTACAACTCTCGTTTTGATACATTTGGTTCTTTGAGTTGTAACACTTAAAACTCGATGGTCATCTGCTACTTATTTTCTATTCTGTCATGCGATGATAAATTCCGCATGTGCGACGATAAATTCCGCACTTAGATCATTTTGCAGATGCCCATTTTTCATTATGCATGTCATTATCTTCACATACTTTTTCATGCATGATGAATTGTCATCATAAGTTGAAGAGGATCTCCACAAGTACAACCTGCCATGTGCATTTGCATACCAAAAGCAAATTACTTATATGCACATCTTCAGGGGGAGCCTTTGCCACTTATGAATACAATGACCTATCCTTTACAATTTCACATATTTTATTCCCCGTTGAAAACTTCAACTAGTTTGTCATCAATCACCAAAAAGGGGGAGATTGTAAGTGCATCTAGTGCCACCCCTAGTTGGTTTTGGAGTATTGACGACAAACCTATTTGAGGGACTAATGTGTTTGTGAGAATTGCAGGATAACACAGGTAGAAGTTCCTCATTGATTTGGTTTTCCTACCAGAGATGACCCCTAAAAATGTATGAAGACATTGAAGTCAAAGGTGGTATGTGAAGACATTCACATTGAAGACTATGACAAGAGAAGACATCACATGAAGACTATGGAGCGCGAAGACTTAGCAGTTTCGCTGTTCTGTGTTTTTCTTTGTTGAGTCATAGGAACCACCGTACTGTTAAGTGGGGTCCAAGAGAACCAGTCAGAATGACTGAAGTGATGCTTAACCAAAATCCTATGTCTTCGAGTGAAGACTATGAGAGAAAATCTTATCCAGAGTGGATAAGTCAGCTTTGCTTGTAGCCCAAGTAAAGTTGCCGTGTGTGTTTGAAATCTGACAGTTGGAACACGTGTCAGTTCCTTAGTGACCCAGGGTCATTTCGGACAAATCAGGTCGGGTTGCCTAGTGGCTATAAATAGCCCACCCCTACAACCATAAACGGTTGGCTGCTCAGAGTTTGAGTACGGCTTTTGTCGTTTGAGAGCAACCCACCTTGAAGCCTTTGAGAGAGAATTCCTTGCGAGGATAAAGCCCTAAACACCCAGAGCCAAAGAGTGTTAGGCATCACTTAAGTCTTCCTGTCTGTGTGATCTGAAGACTTATTACACTTGAGGACTATGAATCCTCCAGCCGGTTAGGCGTCACGTTCTAAGCATCCAAGAGTCATTGTGGATCGCCGGTGAACGAAGTCTGTGAAGGTTTGGAAGTCTACCTTGAAGACTTACCAGAGTGATTGGGCAAGGACTGGGTGTCCTTAGCTCAAGGGGAATAAGGTGAAGATGGGGTCTTCTGAGTTGAATCTCAGCCTCCCTAATCAGACGTACAGTTGTCACAGCAACTGGAACTGGTCCAACAAATCATTGTCTTCAACGAGTCACTGGTTTCATCCCTCCCTTCCCTTTACTTACTCTTGGTCCTTGTGAAGTCATTGTACGATTGAATCACCATTTGGCTTCACTGAGTGATTACTTGTTCTGATTGGCTTCACAATATCTTCCTACCTGATCCTTACTGCCTAGCTGCTATTAGTCATTGTGCTTTCACTTCATTGAATACTTGACTATGGTTTGCCTAGTGTAGTTTACCTTCCACTGCATGGTAATAGGTTTATTTCTATCGTTTGTGTTCGAAACTTATATGTTTTGAAGACTTTCATAAAAATCGTCTATTCACCCCCCTCTAGTCGATCACTAGCACTTTCAAGAAGAGGTCATATGCATTCTCAGAAGATTTTGAAGATAAATCAGTTTAGAATACATTGACCTCAAAGTGCGAAGACATTCACTCATAGATAGAGAGTTGGTTCCAGATTTGTACGAATCCATGAATAAGTACAAGTGAGGAATCTAACTACTTTGTGAAGCATAAGTGAACATACTAAGCATATTATGAGATGCAGTATGAAATAGATTCAACTTGTGTGAATAGAAACTGCTTGTGGTAGAAAATGATGAATCTATAGGATCAAAGGGGCCGTAAAAAGGAGGTTTTATTTACCACACGAAGAACTGCTAGACGGAGTGGGAGAGGAGGCCGAGCAGTTTGATCTTCCGTGCCCTAACTTGGCGACGGAGGACACCTACGGCGACGGCGGAGAAGACGATGTCCGCGGCCAGTGTGAAGACGGCGCCGGTGAGGTCACGGCAGCTAAGCGCTTCGTTGCCGGTGTCGTCGAGGGCTAGCAGTGGCGCTAGGGTTTGTGCGAGAGTGGAAGAAAGGATAATGACTATGGTGAGGCATGTATTTATAGGGATAGGGACGGCACAGTGATATTACACAGGTGCCCCTGACGATTCACATCTGAAGGACACATGGCTATCATGCAACACATCGGAGGTTGTTCCATGTTTCCACACACGCCTGGATTGTCGGGTGGTCATTCCCACTTCTCCGGGTTTCAGTTTGAAGGATTTAGCATTGAAAAACAGATTAATGTTTGTCTCTGTGTCTTCTGCTGACAAGGACGCAGAGAAGACAGTTTGACAGTGTCAATTGAATGCATATGATTTGGATAGATAGACTTAAGATAGAAGCATAGAGGGGTTAGGGTCCGATCACATTCACTTAGGTCAAAAGATTCAACGTGAAGACATAGCTATAAGTGAATGTTGTAGAGGACAGAAACCAAATTGAAGATAAACATGATGCCATGTTAACATTGAAGACAAACAAAATGCGAAGACTTTGCAAATGTAACGCCATGAGAAAAACACTTCAAAGGGAAGAATTTTGGTGGTGGCGTTACCCACCGTATAGGAAGTATTAGACCCAGAAACGGCGCACAATTATCGTGGCGCTCCGAAGTCAAATTCCATGTTAATATATTCACACTCAGAATGTAAGTCTTCATTGATTGAAGATATACTTTACTTCGTGTGTTGCACATCTAAGTCATCAACATGCTTAAGTGTTAGGATGTGTGCCTGATCACAGGACATTTGAGGATTCCAAGATATTTAGCTCACACCCTAACTTGCAAAACCTCTTCTCATCCAAGGGCTTGGTGAAGATATCTGCCAATTGCTCTTCAGTGTTGACATGTATGATATCAATATCTTCCTTCATTACATGATCTCTGAGAAAGTGATGACGATTTTCAATGTGCTTTGTCTTTGAGTGCTGAACTGGGTTGTTGGCAATCTTGATGACGCTCTCATTGTCGCAGTAGAGTGGCACTTGCTTCAGATGGATGCCATAATCTTTGAGTGTTTGCTTCCTCCATAGAAGCTGAGCGCAGCAAGATCCAGCAGCAATGTATTCAGATTCAGCAGTGGAGAGAGATACACAGTTCTGCTTCTTTGAAGACCAACATACAAGTGACCGTCCCAGAAAATGACATGTGCCTGATGTAGACTTGCGATCCACCTTGTCACCAGCATAATCAGCATCCGAGAATCCAACCAGATCAAACTCTGAGCCCTTTGGATACCATAATCCTAGAGTTGGGGTGTAAGCCAAATATCGAAGAACTCGCTTCATAGCTAAGTGATGCGATTCCTTTGGTGCCGCTTGGAATCGAGCACACATGCAAACACTAAGCATAATATCTGGCCTAGATGCACATAGATAAAGTAAAGAACCAATCATGGAGCGGTCTACCTTTTGATCGAACTCTTTACCATTGTCGTCGGGACCCAGATGATGTTTGGCTGGCATTGGCGTCGTGAAGCCTTTGCGGTCTTGCATACCAAACTTCTTCAGGCAATCTTTGAGATACTTCTCTTGAGATATAAAGATGTTGTTGCGTTGCTGACGTATTTGAAGACCAAGGAAGAACTTCAGCTCACCCATCATGGGCATCTGATATTGCTCTTGCATCGTATATCCAAACTCTTCACTGTATTTCTGGTTAGTGCAGCCGAAGATAATGTCATCCACATATATTTGGCACACAAACAGTTCACCATCATATGTCTTCGTGAAGAGAGTAGGATCCAGGGAACCAGGTTTGAAGCCTTTGCTCTTCAGGAAGTCTTTGAGTGTGTCATACCAAGCCCGAGGGGCTTGTTTGAGGCCATACAGTGCCTTGTTGAGCTTGTACACCATGTCAGGATGTTTTGGATCTTCAAAGCCAGGCGGTTGTGCAACATACACTTCTTCTTCAATCTTGCCATTGAGAAAAGCGCTCTTCACATCCATTTGATATAGAAGTATGTTGTGATGATTTGCATAGGCCAGCAGTATGCGTATGTCTTCAAGTCTAGCCACAGGAGCAAATGTTTCATCGAAGTCAATCCCTTCAACTTGACTGTATCCTTGAGCAACAAGACAAGCTTTGTTTCTGATAACTTGACCATGCTCATCTTGCTTGTTGCGATATATCCATTTGGTGCCTATTATATTGTGCTTCCGAGGATCAGGACGCTTAACCAGTTCCCATACATTATTCAGCTCAAACTGTTGAAGCTCTTCTTGCATAGCTTGAATCCATTCAGGTTCCATGAAGGCTTCTTCAACTTTCTTGGGTTCTGTTATTGAGACGAATGTGAAGTGCCCACAGAAATTTGCTAGCTGTGTTACCCTTGAACGAGTGAGTGGACCTGGTGCATTGATGCTATCGATTATTCTCTCAATCTACACTTCATTTGCAACACAAGGATGTACAGGACAAAGATTTTGCTCTTGCTGATCATTGTTATTGTTAGAGGGATTGTCGTCAGGCTGAGCATTGTCTTCAGGTTGATCAGGTGCGGTGATGATAAGTTCTTCTTCAGGTTGAGCTTCAGAAGGTATGATTTCTCTAGTTCCCATAAGTTTGATTGATTCACTGGATGGAACTTCATCTAGCACATTTGGCAGGTTCTCTCTTTGCGAGCCGTTAGTCTCATCGAACCGCACATCCACAGTTTCAACCACTTTATAGTGAAAGAGGTTGAAGACTCTGTAGAAGTGCGAATCCTTTCCATATCCAAGCATAAAACCTTCATGTGCTTTACGTGCAAATTTTGAAGTGTGATGTGGATCCTTGATCCAGCACTTGGCACCAAATACTCTGAAGTAACTGACATTTGGCTTCTTGCCAGTAAGGAGATCATAGGATGTCTTGTTCAGAAGCTTGTGAAGATAAACACGGTTGATGATATGACATGCAGTATCAATGGCTTTAGGCCAGAACTTTCTTGGAGTCTTGTTATCATCGAGCATCGTCCGGGCCATCTCAATAAGTGTTCTGTTCTTGCGTTCCACGACGCCATTCTACTGCGGCATGTACGGAGCTGAGAATTCATGTGCGATGCCCAAAGTATCAAGATAAGTGTCTAGGCTAGTGTTCTTGAATTCAGTGCCATTGTCACTTCTGATGTGCTTGATCTTGACACCATAGTTGTTCATGGCTCGATTGGCGAAGCGTCTGAAGACATCCTGCACTTTAGTCTTGTAGAGGATTATATGCACCCAAGTATATCTTGAATAATCATCAACAATGACAAAGCCATAGAGACAAGTAGTAGTAGTAAGAGTTGAGTAATGAGTGGGACCGAAAAGGTCCATGTGGAACAGTTCGAAGGGTTGAGTCGTTGTCATGATTGTCTTCAAGGGATGCTTGGCCCTCGTCATCTTTCCTGCTTCATAGGCACCGCATAAGTGATCCTACTTGAACTTGACGCCCTCGATGCCTATGACATGCTTCTTCCTTGCAAGAGTGTGCAGGTTCCTCATGCCAGCATGCCCTAGCCTCCGATAGCAGAGTCAGCATTCAGAAGCTTTTGCTAGAAGACATACGGCAAGTTGTGGTCCTGCTGAGAAATCTACCACGTACAAATCATCTTTCCGATACCCTTCAAAGACTAGAGACTTGTCAGATTCCATTAGAACAAGGCAACGATATTTTCCAAATATCACAATCATGTTTAAATCGCAAAGCATTGAGATAGACATTAAGTTGAAACCAAGGGATTCAACAAGCATCACTTTATCCATGTGTTGATCCCTTGAGATTGCAACTCTACCTAGACCCAATACCTTGCTTTTACCAGTGTCAGCAAATGTGATGTGACTTTTGTCAGATGGACGTAAAGTTGAGTCCATGAGAAGACTTCGCTTGCCAGTCATGTGATTAGTACACCCACTATCAATAATCCATTCTGAAGCAGCTGGTGTCATACCCTACAGTGCAGTCAGGGGGATAGGCTTCACGAAGAGAATTGTGAAGCATAAACATTTGACGAGCAAGTGGATTATGAAAGCTTAGATCGAGGTTAGGACTGATAGGTGAAAGTTCTAGTGATCGACTAGAGGGCGGGGGGGTGAATAGGCGATTTTTATGAAAGTCTTCAAAGCACGTAAGTTTCGAAGACAAACGATAGAAATAAACCTATTATCATGCATTGGAAGGTAGACTACACTAGGCAAACCATAGTCATGTATTCAATGAAGTGAAAGCACAATGAAAAATAGCAGCTAGGCAGTAAGGATCAGGTAGGAAGATGTTGAGAAGCCAATCAATACTCGTAATCACTTAGTGAAGTCGAATGGTGATGCTATCGTACAATGACTTCACAAGAACCAACAGTAAGTAAAGGGAAGGATGAAACCAGTGACTCGTTGAAGACAATGATTTGTTGGACCAGTTCCAGTTGCTGTGACAACTGTACATCTAGTTAGGGAGGCTGAGATTCAACTCAGAAGACCTCGTCTTCACCTTATTCCCCTTGAGCTATGGACACCCAGTCCCCTCCCAATTACTCTGGTAAGTCTTCAAGCTAGACTTCCAAACCTTCACAGACTTCATTCACCGGTGATCCACAATGACTCTTGGATGCTTAGAATGCGACGCCTAACCGGCTGGAGGATTCACAGTCCTCAAGTGTAATAAGTCTTCAGATCACACAGACAAGAAGACGTAAGTGATGCCTAACACTCTTTGGCTCTGGGTGGTTAGGGCTTTATCCTCTCAAGGAATTCTCTCTTAAAGGCTTCGAGGTGGGTTGCTCTCAAACGACAAAAGCCGTACTTTAACTCTGAGCAGCCAACCGTTTATGGTTGTAGGGGGTGGGCTATTTATAGCCACTAGGCAACCCGACTGACACATGTTCCAACAGTCAGATTTCAAACACACACGGCAACTTTACTTGGGCTACAATCAAAGCTGACTTATCCAACTTTGAACAAGATTCGCTCTCATAGTCTTCACTCGAAGACATAGGATTTTGATTAAGCATCACTTCAGTCATTCTGACTGGTTTTCTTGGACCCCACTTAACAGTACGGTGGTTCCTATGACTCAACAAAGAAGAAAAAGGAACTATGAAAGATCTAAGTCTTCGCGCTCCATAGTCTTCATGCGATGTCTTCTCTTGTCATAGTCTTCAAGGTGAATGTCTTCACTTACCACCTTTGACTTCAATGTCTTCATACATTTTTAGGGGTCATCTCTGGTAGGAAAACCGAATCAATGAGGGACTTCTACCTGTGTTATCCTGCAATTCTCACAAACACATTAGTCCCTCAACTAGGTTTGTCGTCAATACTCCAAAACCAACTAGGGGTGGCACTAGATGCACTTACAATCTCCCCCTTTTTGGTGATTGATGACAAACTAGTTGAAGTTTTCAACGGGGAATATAATATGTGAAATTGTAAAGGATAAGGAATTGTCTTCATAAGTTGCAAGGGCTCCCCCTGAAGATGTGCATATAAGTAATTTGCTTTTGGAATGCAAATGCACATGGCAGGTTGTACTTGTGGAGATCCTCTTCAACTTATGATGACAATTCATCATGCATGAAAGGTATGTGAAGATAATGACATGCATAATGAAAATGAACGTTTGCAAAATCTTCTAAGTGCGGAATTTATCGTCGCACATGTGGAATTTATCATCGCATCACAAAATAGAAAATAAGTAGCAGACGACCATCGAGTTTAAGTGTTACAACTGAAAGAACCAAATGTATCAAAACGAGAGTTGTAAACACTAGGCAAAACATAAAGTAATCGCCCATATGGACCCGCTTGAAGACTATCAAACTCATATGCTTCTCCCCCTTTTGTCAGTGAGGACCAAAAAGGTTTGAAGACATAGAGCATCTACTCGTTCCCATGAAGAGTAGGTGAAGCAGCAGGGTCGTCGGTGGTGTTCGGCGGTGCAGAAGAACTTGGGGCAGTGTCGAGGCGTGCAGAAGTAGGGGGCGGTGAAGTGGCATCATCTTCGTCCTCGATCACTCTGGCATTCACAGTTGCCGCAGAGGAAGAGAACTCAGAGTCTTCAAGAGATGGAGTTCGTCGCAGCACAGCCCTTCGGGGAGGTGTGGAGTCAAACTTGAAACGTTCAGAGAAGCCATCCTCTTGAAGATCATCCTCAGAACACATAAGCATCATCCCTTTCCATGTACGCCGACAGGTTTCATGGGCAACAAAGGCATTCTTGGTGGCAAGATTGCGAATGCGGTTGACATCCACCAAGAGGCTTTGCATTTGGCGCTTCAGCCAGTCATGATGCCTATCCTGTTTCTGATGAAGAGCAACCAGAAGCTCTCGGTCATTGAGAACACGAGATCGCTTCTTGGGTCGTTGGGCAATAGTGCTTTTAGTGGCTTCAGTAAGGGCACGATGAGGTGCACGTGTAGTACCAGCCAGAGGATAAACACGAGTGACTGCTTCAACTCCTTCAATGTTTTGAGTGAAACTTTGATGCTCCACATTCTGAAGACTAAGAGGTTCCTTGGCAGGCTCTAGATAAATGGCTTCAACGGACATATCCACATCAGGCAGAAAGATCCGATGATTGCGAGCAGATGGCTGATATGAGATAGCTGAGTGGAGTTTAATCAGCCGCATTATCCATGGAGCGTAGAACTTCAAGCCAAAAAGATCAGATCCTGATGCAGCAAGTTGGCGGATGAAGAAGTCTTGTGCATTGAAGCATTTGCCATGAAGAATATAGAAGACCAAAGTCTTCATTGCACCTTCCAGCTTTGCATGTGGAGAATGTCCTTTGATGGGCCAGAGAGTTTGCCTTATAATGTGATAGATAGTCCTTGGCAGATACTCTAGGTCTTCAACAAAGAACTCCTTAGGATATGCAGCGTCTTGTGTCAAAGGCTTCATCATACTGAGCATCTGACTCATGTTCGGTTCAGGCTTCTGAAAGATGCTCTCCATAGCTTCACTGTGAAGCTGACAGCCAGGTTCATAGAGATCTCCAGGAGTGGGCATACCAGTGTTCTCAATGATATCAAAGGCTTTGGCTTCGTGATGAACATTTCCTGTCATCCACTCAAGGACCCAAGTCTTCGGATCTCTGTTGTAACCACGTATGTGAAGTGTGGCATAAAATTGGAGCAGCAACTCTTTGTTCCAGTGCTCTTGGTCGGTGACGAAAGGCAACAATCCAACCTCTTTGAAGCAATCCAGAGCTTCTTCCAAATAGGGCAGACCAGCTATTGCTTCGGTGTCAAGACGCATATGTGGGAAGATGTGAACTTGATTGTACAGAATGCAGGAGTAATAGCTTCGCTGCGGATAGCTCCAGAACCGATCAGAAGATATTCGTTCCCTTAAGTAGGGGTTCTTGGAGCTATTGAAGAAGGTGTTGTCTGCTTTGAAGCCGTTGACATTGAAGGATCCAGGTGTTGATGCAGGACCTGGAAACCTGGGCAACCTTGGCATTGGCTTCTGTACCTGAGGCCTATGCTCAATATGATAGTCAAACTGAGGACCCGCAGCAGGCGCAGGAACAGAAGCAGTGCTCTCTTTGTGAGCCGTTCGTTTCATCGAACCGCACATCCACTATTTCAACCACTTTGTAATGAAAGAGATTGAAGACTCTGTAGGAGTGTGAATCCTTTCCATATCCAAGCATAAAACCCTCATGTGCTTTTGGTGCAAATTTTGAAGTGTGATGTGGATCCTTGATCCAGCACTTGGCGCCAAATACTATGAAGTAACTGACATTTGGCTTCTTGCCAGTAAGGAGCTCATAGGATGTCTTGTTCAGAAGCTTGTGAAGATAAACACGGTTGATGATATGGCATGCAGTGTCAATGGCTTGAGGCCAGAATTTTCTTGGAGTCTTGTATTCATCAAGCATCGTCCGAGCCACCTCAATAAGTGTTCTATTCTTGCGTTCAACGATGCCATTCTGCTGTGGCGTGTACGGAGCTGAGAATTCGTGTGTGATGCCCAAAGTATCAAGATATGTATCTAGGCCAGTGTTCTTGAATTCAGTGCCATTGTCACTTCTGATGTGCTTTATCTTGGCGCCATAGTTGTTCATTGCTCGATTGGCGAAACGTCTGAAGACATCCTGCACTTCAGTCTTGTAAAGGATTATATGCACCCAAGTGTATCTTGAATAATCATCAACAATGACAAAGCCATAGAGACAAGCAGTAGTAGTAAGAGTTGAGTAATGAGTGGGACCGAAAAGATCCATGTGTAGCAATTCAAAGGGTTGAGTCGTTATCATGACTGTCTTCGAGGGATGCTTGACCCTCATCATCTTTCCTGCTTCACAGGCACCGCATAAGTGATCCTTCTTGAACTTGACGCCCTCGATGCCTATGACATGCTTCTTCCTTGCAAGGGTGTGGAGGTTCCTCATGCCAGCATGCCCTAGCCTTCGATGCCAGAGCTAGCATTCAGAAGCTTTTGCTAGAAGACATACTGCAAGTTGTGGTCCTGCTGAGAAATCTACAACATACAAATCATCTTTTCGATACCCTTCAAACACTAGAGACTTGTCAGATTCCATTAGTACAAGGCAATGGTATTTTACAAACATCACAATCATGTTTAAATCACAAAGCATTGAGACAGACATTAAGTTGAAACCAAGGGATTCAACAAGCATGCCTTTATCCATGTGTTGATCCTTTGAGATTGCAACTCTACCTAGACCCAATACCTTGCTTTTACCAGTGTCAGAAAATGTGATGTGACTTTTGTCTGATGGACGTAAAGTTGAGTCCATGAGAAGGCTTCGCTTGCCAGTCATGTGATTTGTACACCCACTATCAATAATCCATTCTGAAGCAGCTCGTGTCGTACCCTACAGTGCAGTTAGGGGGATAGGCTGCACGAATAGAATTGTGAAGCAAAAACATTTGACGAACCAGTGGATTATTAAAGCTTAGATCGAGATTAGGACTGATAGGGCAAGTTGCAAGCGATTCAGAAACAAAGTACATAGTAAGACCATTTGGGCATTTGATCTTGCGCCCTACAAGATGTTTAAGGTCCCCAGCAATAGTGTCAGACGATTTTGGTTTTCGGCTGGAGACCTTTCCCTACAAAATAGAGTTAAGCTTTCTTAGCCACCCACATCTTCAGGGGTGGCTTCTAAGCAATAAGTCTAAGTGCAACATCTGAGAACTTTGGCTTTGGAGCCCTAGCAAAAAATATTGCAGGTGAACAATAGTATTCATAAGAATAAGCAGAATAGTTCTTGGTCTTATGAACATGGCGGTTTGATGAACCGCACTCATATTCATAGGCCTGAGTATGGCTTCCCTGCAAAACATTTGCGTTAGTATGACTCAGGTGAGTCCACTGTCTGTATGAAGCCTTTGGACCGTATGAAGCCTGTGGTCTGGGGTTTGTCTTCTTCACCTGTGGTGTCATGATGACATTCACAGGAAGATTCTCCAAACACCTTTTCGGCACCCAGATCTTCTTCATAGGCGGTCCATTCCTGCAGTTAGTACCAATGTACCTGGCAAACACTTCACCATTCTGATTCTTAAACAGTTTATAGTTTGCATCAAAGGATTCATCAATAACAATGGGGTTAGCACAAGTGAAGCCAGATAGGGTGGATGGATCTGCTGAAGGTTCCTTTGCAGCAACCCATGTGGTTTTGGGGTACTGCTCAGGTTTCCAGTAAGAGCCATCATCATTCATTTTCCTTACGAACCCAACACCCTCTTTCCTAGGGTTTCAGTTCAGAATCTCCCTTTTGAGGACATCACATAGTGTCTGATGCCCTTTGAGACTTTTGTACATCCCTGTTTCAAGCAATGTCTTCAACCTAGCATTTTCATCAGCAATAGCAGTGGTGTCCTCAGCAGAGGGGTTAGTTACCACATCAACAGTTGAAGATATTGCAATAGTAGCAGCAGTAGAACACCTAGCAATAGAAGTAGCGTTGTCACGCTCAATGCATTTAAGACATGGTGGTTCAAATCCTTCCTGAGCGAAACTGATCTGTTTGGTGCGAAGTGACTTGTTTTCCTTTTGAAGATCTTCATGAGCCGCTCTCAATTTCTCAAGATCTTGCTTCCTTTGAAGATAATCATAGGAAAGCTTTTCATGAGTTGTTGAGAGCGTTTCATGACGACTTTCAAGTTCCTCATACTTAACATGAAGATTTTTTATGTCTTCAATTAAGGACTGAGATCGAGTCATTTCAGCGTCTAACAGGTCATCGCTTTTGTCTAATAGTATTTTAATATGTTCCATAGCTTTCTGTTGTTCAGTTGCAATTTTAGCAAGTGTTTTGTAGCTAGGTTTGGAACCACAATCAGAGTCATCTTCACTGGATGTTTGATAGTGAGTAGTGCGTGTGTTTACCTTGGCACCGCGTGCCATGAAGCAGTAGGTGGGAGCAGAGTAGTCCTTGTCATTTGAATCGGTGTCGGTGATGAAGTCATTGTCTTCAGTGTTGAAGATGGACTTGGCAACGTATGCTGTAGCCAGACTTGCAACGCCAGAATCGAACTCCTCCTCAGACTCCACCTCCGCCTCCTCAGAAGCGGACTCATCCTCAGAGTCCATTTCCTTGCCAACAAACGCACGTGCCTTGCAAGATGAGCTCTTCTTGTGTGATGAAGACTTGGAGGAAGACTTGGAAGAAGATTTTGACTATTTCTTCTTCTTCTTGTCGTCAGAGTCATACTCCTTGCTCTTCTTCTTGTCGTCAGAGTCATACTCCTTGCTCTTCTTCTTCTTCTTGTTCTCATTGTCCCACTGTGGACTCTCAGAGATGTAGTGGCCAGGTTTCTTGCACTTGTGACATGTTCTCTTCTTGTAGTCATGAGCAGAAGCTTCATTATTCATTGAGCTTGATCGTGAAGACTTTCTGAAGCCTTTCTTCTTGGTGAATTTTTGGAACTTCTTCACAAGCATAGCAAGCTCCCTTCCAATGTCTTCTGGATCATCAGAACTGCTGTCAGACTCTTCTTCAGATGAGGAGACAGCCTTTGCCTTCAAGGCACGAGTTTGCCCATAGTTGGGACCATAGATGTCTCTTTTCTCAGAAAGCAGAAACTCGTGTGTGTTGAGCCTTTCAAGTATGTCAGACGGATCGAGTGTCTTGAAATCAGGACGTTCTTGAATCATTAGGGCTAGGGTGTCAAACGAACTGTCAAGTGATCTCAGGAGTGTCTTGACGACTTCATGCTTGGTGATCTCAGTAGCGCCGAGGGCTTGAAGCTCATTTGTGATGTCAGTGAGTCGATCAAATGTGAGCTGGACATTCTCATTGTCATTTCTCTTGAAGCGGTTGAAGAGGTTGCGAAGGACACTGATTCTCTGATCCCTCTGGGTTGAGACGCCTTCGTTGACCTTGGATAGCCAGTCCCAGACTAGCTTAGATGTTTCCAAAGCACTCACGCGGCCATACTGTCCTTTGGTCAGATGACCATAGATGATATTCTTGGCAGTAGAGTCCAGTTGAACGAACTTCTTGACATCAGCGGCAGTGACACCTTCTCCAGCCTTGGGAACGCCGTTCTTGACGACATACCATAGATCGACATCAATGGCTTCAAGATGCATGCGCATCTTATTCTTCCAGTAGGGATATTCAGTTCCATCAAAGACGGGGCACGCAGCGGAGACTTTAATTATCCCTGCAGTCGACGTAGCTAAAACTCCAGGTGGTTAAACCGAATCACACAGAACAAGGGAGTACCTTGCTCTGATACCAATTCAAAGTGCTAGTGATCGACTAGAGGGGGGGTGAATAGGCGATTTTTATGAAAGTCTTCAAAGCATATAAGTTTCGAAGACAAACGATAGAAATAAACCTATTATCATGCAGTGGAAGGTAGACTACACTAGGCAAACCATAGTCATGTATTCAATGAAGTTAAAGCACAATGACAAATAGCAGCTAGGCAGTAAGGATCAGGTAGGAAGATGTTGAGAAGCCAATCAGTAGTCGTAATCACTTAGTGAAGTCGAATGGTGATGCTATCGTACAATGACTTCACAAGAACCAACAGTAAGTAAAGAGAAGGGAAGGATGAAACCAGTGACTCGTTGAAGACAATGATTTGTTGGACCAGTTCCAGTTGCTGTGACAACTGTACGTCTGGTTAGGGAGGTCGAGATTCAACTCAAAAGACCTCGTCTTCACCTTATTCCCCTTGAGCTAAGGACACCCAGTCCCCGCCCAATTACTCTGGTAAGTCTTCAAGGTAGACTTCCAAACCTTCATAGACTTCGTTCACCGGTGATCCACAATGACTCTTGGATGCTCAGAACGCGACGCCTAACCGGCTGGAGGATTCACAGTCCTCAAGTGTAATAAGTCTTCAGATCACACAGACAAGAAGACTTAAGTGATCCCTAACATTCTTTGGCTCTGGGTGGTTAGGGCTTTATCCTCTCAAGGAATTCTCTCTTAAAGGCTTCGAGGTGGGTTGCTCTCAAACGACAAAAGCCGTACTTTAACTCTGAGCAGCCAACCGTTTATGGTTGTAGGGGGTGGGCTATTTATAGCCACTAGGCAACCCGACCTGATTTGTCCGAAATGACCCTGGGTCACTAAGGAACTGACACATGTTCCAACGGTCAGATTTCAAACACACACGGTAACTTTACTTGGGCTACAAGCAAAGCTGACTTGTCCAACTTTGAACAAGATTCGCTCTCATAGTCTTCACTCGAAGACATAGGATTTTGATTAAGCATCACTTCAGTCATTCTGACTGGTTTTCTTGGACCCCACTTAACAGTACAGTGGTTCCTATGACTCAACAAAGAAGAAAAAGGAACTACGAAAGATCTAAGTTTTCGCGCTCCATAGTCTTCATGCGATGTCTTCTCTTGTCATAGTCTTCAAGGTGAATGTCTTCACTTACCACCTTTGACTTCAATGTCTTCATACATTTTTAGGGGTCGTCTCTGGTAGGAAAACCGAATCAATGAGGGACTTCTACCTGTGTTATCCTACAATTCTCACAAACACATTAGTCCCTCAACTAGGTTTGTCGTCAATACTCCAAAACCAACTAGGGGTGGCACTAGATGCACTTACAATAGGGCAAGTAGCAAGCGACTCAGGAACAAAATACATAATAAGACCATTTCGGCATTTGATCTTGCGCCCTACAAGATGTTTAAGGTCCCCAGCAATAGCTTCAGACGAATTTGATTCTCAGCTGGAGACCATTCCCTGCAAAAGAGAGTTAAGCTTTCTTAGCCACCCACATCTTCAAGGGTGGCTTCGAAGCAATGAGTCTAAGTGCAGCATCTGAGAACTTTGGCTTTGGAGCCCTGGCAAAAAGTCTTGCTAGTGGACAATAGTACTCATAAGAATAAGCAGAGTAGTTCTTGGTCTTATGAACATGGCAGTTTGATGAAACACGCTCATATTCATAGGCCTGAGTATGGCTTCCCTGCAAAACATTTGCATTAGTGCGACTCAGGTGAGTCCTTTGTCTGTATGAAGCCTTTGGACCATATGAAGCCTGTGGTCTGGGGTTTGTCTTCTTCACTTGTGGTGTCATGACGACATTCACAGGAAGATTCTCCAGCAACCTTTTCGGCACCCGGACTTTCTTCATAGGTGGCCCATTCCTGCAGTTAGTACCAATATACCTAGCAAACACTTCACCATTCTGATTCTTAAACAGTTTATAGTTTGCATCAAAGGATTCATCAATAACAATGGGATTAGCACAATTGAAGCCTGACAGGGTGGATGGATCCACTGAGGGTTCCTTTGCAGCAACCCATGTGGTTTTGGGGTACTGCTCAGGTTTCCAGTAAGAGCCATCAACATTCATTTTCCTGTCAAACCCAAGACCCTCTTTCCTAGGGTTTCGGTTCAGGATCTGCCTTTTGAGAACATCACATAGTGTCTGATGCCCTTTGAGACTTTTGTACATCCCGGTTTCAAGCAATGTCTTCAACCTTGCATTTTCATCAGCAATAGCAGTGGTATCCTCAGCAGAGGGGTTAGTTACCACATCAACAGTTGAAGATATTGCAATAGTAGCAGCAGTAGAACACCCAGCAATAGAAGTAGCGTTGTCACGCTCAATGCATTTAAGACATGGTGGTTCAAATCCTTCCTGAGCGAAACTGATCTGTTTGGCGCGAAGTGACTCGTTTTCCTTTTGAAGATCTTCATGAGCCGCTCTCAATTTCTCAAGATCTTTCTTCCTTTGAAGATAATCATAGGAAAGCTTTTCATGAGTTGTTGAGAGCGTTTCATGACGACTTTCAAGTTCCTCATACTTAACATGAAGATTTTTTATGTCTTCAATTAAGGACTGAGATCGAGTCATTTCAGCGTCCAACAGGTCATCGCTTTTGTCTAATAGTTTTTTAATATGTTCCATTGCTTTCTGTTGTTCAGTTGCAATTTTAGCAAGTGTTTTGTAGCTAGGTTTGGAACCACAATCAGAGTCATCTTCACTGGATGTTTGATAGTGAGTAGTGCGTGTGTTTACCTTGGCACCGCGTGCCATGAAGCAGTAGGTGGGAGCGGAGTAGTCCTTGTCATTTGCATCGGTGTTGGTGATGAAGTCATTGTCTTCAGTGTTGAAGATGGACTTGGCAACGTATGCTGTAGCCAGACTTGCAATGCCATAATCGGACTCCTCCTCAGACTCCACCTCCACCTCCTCAGAAGCGGACTCCTCCTCTGAATCCATTTCCTTGCCAACAAATGCACGAGCCTTGCTAGATGAGCTCTTCTTGTGTGATGAAGACTTTGAGGAAGACTTGGAAGAAGACTTTGAGTATTTCTTCTTCTTCTTGTCATCAGAATCATACTCCTTGCTCTTCTTCTTCTTCTTCTTCTTGTTCTCATTGTCCCACTGCGGACACTCAGAGATGTAGTGGCCAGGTTTCTTGCACTTGTGGCATGTTCTCTTCTTGTAGTCATGAGCAGAAGCTTCATCATTCCTTGAGCTTGATCGTGAAGACTTTCTGAAGCGTTTCTTCTTGGTGAATTTTTGGAACTTCTTCACAAGCATAGCAAGCTCCTTTCCAATGTCTTCAGGATCATCAGAACTGCTGTCAGATTCTTCTTCAGATGAGGAGACAACTTTTGCCTTCAAGGCAGGAGTTTTCCCATAGTTGGGACCATAGATGTCTCTTTTCTCAGAAAGCTGAAACTCATGTGTGTTGGGCCTCTCAAGTATGTCAGACGGATCGAGTGTCTTGAAGTCAGGACATTCTTGAATCATCAGGGCTAGGGTGTCAAACGAGCTGTCAAGTGATCTCAGGAGTGCTTTGATGACTTCATGCTTGGTGATCTCAGTAGCGCCGAGGGCTTGAAGCTCATTTGTGATGTCAGTGAGTCGATCAAACATGAGCTTGACATTCTCATTGTCATTTCTCTTGAAGCGGTTGAAGAGGTTGCGAAGGACACTGATTCTTTGATCTCTCTGGGTTGAGACGCCTTCGTTGACCTTGGAGAGCCAGTCCCAGACTAGCTTGGATGTTTCCAAAGCACTCACACGGCCATACTGTCCTTTGGTCAGATGACCACAGATGATGTTCTTGGCAGTGGAGTCCAATTGAAAGAACTTCTTGACAACAGCAGCGGTGACACCTTCACCAGCCTTGGGAACGCCATTCTTGACGATATACCATAGGTCGACATCAATGGCTTCAAGATGCATGCGCATCTTATTCTTCTAGTAGGGATATTTGAAGGAAATATGCCCTAGAG
Source organism: Triticum urartu (assembly GCF_003073215.2). Classification (NCBI taxonomy): domain Eukaryota; kingdom Viridiplantae; phylum Streptophyta; class Magnoliopsida; order Poales; family Poaceae; genus Triticum; species Triticum urartu. The sequence goes on along the minus strand of NC_053026.1, from coordinate 384,868,783 downwards.
GCAATAATAAAGTTATTATTTATTTCCTTATATCATGATAAATGTTTATTATTCATGCTAGAATTGTATTAACCGGAAACATAATACATGTGTGAATACATAGACAAACAGAGTGTCACTAGTATGCCTCTACTAGACTAGCTCGTTAATCAAAGATGGTTATGTTTCCTAACCATGGACAAAGAGTTGTTATTTGATTAACGGGATCACATCATTAGGTGAATGATCTGATTGACATGACCCATTCCATTAGCTTAGCACCCGATCGTTTAGTATGTTGCTATTGCTTTCTTCATGACTTATACATGTTCCTATGACTATGAGATTATGCAACTCCCGTTTACCGGAGGAACACTTTGTGTGCTACCAAACGTCACAATGTAACTGGGTGATTATAAAGGGTGCTCTACAGGTGTCTCCAAAGGTACATGTTGGGTTGGCGTATTTCGAGATTAGGATTTGTCACTCCGATTGTCGGAGAGGTATCTCTGGGCCCTCTCGGTAATACACATCACATAAGCCTTGCAAGCATTGCAACTAATGAGTTAGTTGTGAGATGATGTATTACGGAACGAGTAAAGAGACTTGCCGGTAACGATATTGAACTAGGTATTAAGATACCGACGATCGAATCTCGGGCAAGTAACATACCGATGACAAAGGGAACAACGTATGTTGTTATGCGGTCTGACCAATAAAGATCTTTGTAGAATATGTAGGAGCCAATATGAGCATCCAGGTTCCGCTATTGGTTATTGACCGGAGACGTGTCTCGGTCATGTCTACATTGTTCTCGAACCCGTAGGGTCCGCACGCTTAAGGTTTCGATGACAGTTATATTATGAGTTTATGAGTTTTGATGTACCGAAGGAGTTCGGAGTCCCGGATGGGATCGGGGACATGACGAGGAGTCTCGAAATGGTCGAGACATAAAGATTGATATATTGGAAGCCTATATTTGGATATCGGAAGTGTTCCGGGTGAAATCGGGATTTTACCGGAGTACCGGGAGGTTACCGGAACCCCCCGGGAGGTATATGGGCCTTAGTGGGCCTTAGTGGAAGAGAGGAGAGGTGGCCAGGGCTGGGCCGCGCGCCCCTCCCCCCCTAGTCCAAATAGGACAAGGAGAGGGGGGCGGCGCCCCCCTTCCTTCTCTCTCTCCTCTTTCCCCCCTCCCGAATCCTATTCCAACTAGGAAGGGGGGGAATCCTACTCCCGGAGGGAGTAGGACTCCTCCTGGCGCGCCCTCTCCTGGCCGGCCGCACCCCCCTTTGATCCTTTATATACGGAGGCAGAGGGCACCCCTAGACACACAAGTTGATCCACGTGATCATATTCTTAGCCGTGTGCGGTGCCCCCTTCCACCATAGTCCTCGATAATATTGTAGTGGTGCTTAGGCGAAGCCCTGCGACGGTAGTACATCAAGATCGTCACCACGCTGTCGTGCTGACGGAACTCTTCCCCGACACTTTGCTGGTTCGGAGTCCGGGGATCGTCATCGAGCTGAACGTGTGCTAGAACTCGGAGGTGCCGTAGTTTCGGTGCTTGATCGGTCGGGCCGTGAAGACGTACGAGTACATCAACCACGTTGTGCTAAACGCTTCCGTTGTTGATCTACAAGGGTACGTAGATCACACTCTCCCCTCTCGTTGCTATGCATCACCATGATCTTGCGTGTGCGTAGGAAATTTTTTGAAATTACTACGTTACCCAACAATATTTAGTTCCATCGAAGACTGGGCACGCAGCGGAGACTTTGATTATCCCTGCAGTCGACATAGCTAAAACTCCAGGTGGTTAAACCGAATCACACAGAACAAGGGAGTACCTTGCTCTGATACCAATTGAAAGTGCTAGTGATCGACTAGAGGGGGGTGAATAGGCGATTTTTATGGAAGTCTTCAAAGCATGGAAGTTCCGAAGACAAACGATAGAAATAAACCTATTACCATGCAGCGGAAGGTAGACTACACTAAGCAAGCCATAGTCAAGTATTCAATGAAGTGAAAGCACAACGACTAATAGCAGCTAGGCAGTATAGATCAGGTAGGAAGATAGTGTGAAGCCAATCAGAACAAGCGGTCACTCAGTGAAGACAAAAGATAATGCAACCATACAATGACTTCACCAGAGCCAACAGTAAGTAAAGGAATGGGAATGATGAAACCAGTGACTCATTGAAGACAATGATTTGTTGGACCAGTTCCAGTTGCTGTGACAACTGTACGTCTGGTTAGGGAGGCTGAGATTCAACTAAGAAGACCGTGTCTTCACCTTATTCCCCTTGAGCTAAGGACACCCAGTCCTCGCCCAATCACTCTGGTAAGTCTTCAAGGTAGACTTCCAAACCTTCACAGACTTTGTTCACAGGTGATCCACAATGACTCTTGGATGCTCAGAACGCGACGCCTAACCGGCTGGAGGATTCATAGTCCTCAAGTGTAATAAGTCTTCAGATCACACAGACAAGAAGACTTAAGTGATGCCTAACACTCTTTGGCTCTGGGTGTTTAGGGCTTTATCCTCGCAAGGAATTCTCTCTCAAAGACTTCGAGGTGGGTTGCTCTCAAACGACAAAAGCCGTGCACTAACGCTGAGCAGCCAACCGTTTATGGTTGTAGGGGGTGGGCTATTTATAGCCACAAGGCGACCCGACCTGATTTTCCCGAAATGACCCTGGGTCACTAAGGAACTGACACGTGTTCCAACGGTCAGATTTCAAGCACACACGACAACTTTACTTGGGCTACAAGCAAAGCTGACTTATCCAACTCTGAATAAGATTTGCTCTCATAGTCTTCACTCGAAGACATAGGATTTTGGTTAAGCATCACTTCAGTCATTCTGACTGGTTCTCTTGGACCCCACTTAACAGTACGGTTGTTCCTATGACTCAACAAAGAAGAAAAAGAACGACGAAACTGCTAAGTCTTCGTGCTCCATAGTCTTCACGCGATGTCTTCTCTTGTCATAGTCTTCAATGTGAATGTCTTCACATACCACCTTTGACTTCAATGTCTTCATGCATTTTTAGGGGTCATCTCTGGTAGGAAAACCGAATCAATGAGGGACTTCTACCTGTGTTATCCTACAATTCTCACAAACACATTAGTCCCTCAACCAGGTTTGTCGTCAATACTCCAAAACCAACTAGGGGTGGCACTAGATGCACTTACAACAACTAAGAACAGTACCTATGAACCCTAGAACTAAATTCAGTAACTATGAACCCTATAACATGAATAATAACTATGAACCCTAGAACATGAACAATACCTACAAACCCTAGAACAAGAATTGGAATGCTGCAAAGTCACAACTTAAAACTTACTTCAGTGGCACAGGCAATGAACCTCCTCCCAGTATTTATCCCCTCAAATGCAACATATTTCCTCCCTGGATATTCATGCTCACAAATCACATTCAAGTCGTCAGCAAGACCCTCGAACGACGGCTCATCAGTTGTAGCTGGGATCTGAGAAATCCAACAAAAACTTGTTCAAATTGAGCAAATGTTGAACCCTAGAAACCATATAACACAAATGAGCAATAGAAGGTTCTGACCTTGATAGGGGAGTCGTCGAAGGAGATGTACTGCGCGGCGGAGCCCTCAGTGCTCTCGCTGTCGCTCCAGGACACCATGGCTGCCGGCGGCGGTCGGAGAGGAGAGGAGCAAGAGAGAGGGGAGCGAGCGAGCATGAGAGCAGAGAGAGCGAGCGAGATGTGGTCGGGCGCGGGCGGTCTGTCTCTCGCGACCCGAGTGCGTCGGTCTTAAGGAAACGGTGCCGTCCGCGCGTCCGTTAGGACACGTCAGAGATTTTGGGCCCACCTGTCGGAAACACCCTCAACCGCGCCAAATGACAGGTTCAGTGCACTCTGCAAAACTTTTACTGAATGCGCGATGGCTTTTGTAAAAGATTAGCGACCAGGTTGTTTTCTGCA